>NC_139385.1:14310000-14447500 GCF_054392235.1 Sus scrofa | reverse complement strand
AGAGGGTTTTAGCAGCCAGGATCTGTAGCCTACTATCTGTATCTGACAGCTGTCACCCTCTCTGCAGAGGCCAAGGCCTAGACCTTCATTTAAAAGCAGCATGGCTGATCAGATTACTGGGACAGTGTGTCAAAACTGACTGCGCTGAACTAAGGAGACAGAAAGTAAATCTATAAATAGTAGTCTTGCTGCCTCCATGAAGCACTGAAGGGTAACCAATACTGAGCAGCAAATGCAATGTTTAGTCTCTGCAGCCAGTGGGATACAACTGCGGCCAGATCAGAAGCCCTGCTCTACGCTGTAATGTAATGGAAAGCTTGGCTTTATGGGCAAGAATTTAAAAGAGTTACATTCTTGGCAATGGTAATGGTCGCCCAGCAATGATTGGTTTGAACCAACTTTATGAGCTAACAAGGTTCCCGAGCACTTAATAATGTCCTCGGGGCACAGGGACCCAGCAAGTCACCTTTCCCATAATGTGCCCGCTGCCTGTTTCCGACAGTCCACGGGGACTGCTGGTGTTGAAACACAGAGAGTGATAAAATAAGAGGCTCTCCATTTGATATCTATTATAGATGTCAACTGGGTCTTCAACCAGAACAGCTGCACAAAGTACTCGGGGAGCCCGGAGCCTGGTGAGGGTGAGTTATCTATAGACCGTGCTGATAGCACGGCTTAGACCCTGGACATCGCGAGTTATAAATGAGCCAGTGACATTTGAGAGTCTGTCCCAACTCTTCCCAGAACCATTTGTCACTCTTCAAGGTTTCCGCTGATAAAACCTGGATGTCTACAAATTTGCAGAAAGTAACCCCCAGGTCATGCAGGGGGCGGCGTGGCCAAAGAACGCGCTCCCTTGCCATTCCCCAAAGACACAGATGGAACGCCGGTGGCGGCAAGGGTTTCAAAGGTCTCTCCAGGTTGCAGAGTCCCCAACCAGCTCAGGTGTGGCTGCCCAGGAGGTGGATGTCAAGATGGGGTATTATAGGAGCAGTGTGTACCTGACCAGGCAAACACAGCCCTGGCCCCAGGGAGCGAGGCCTTGGACCCCCAGCTCTGTCCGCGTCAGACCACTCCTCACTGGGGTGAAGACAAGGGGACTTAGGCAAGTGATTTTTTTTTCCAAGCTTGGTGCAAGTGCCATGGCCTTTTTTTTTTTTAAGTTCAACTTAAATAATAATTAAAAAAACCCAGTGCCCATAACAGCTATCCGTGCTGTATGCCAGGCACGGTCTATCTAGAGCTTTATGTTAGAGCCAGTTGAATCCTAACAATCTGCCCAGGTAGGTCCTCATCGCTTGACTATTTTACAGATTCAAACCTGAGACACAGAAAGGTTACAGGAGGCACTCAAGGTCACCCAGTCGGAGTACAGTCAGGGTTCGACTACACAGGCTAGCCTCAGTCATCCGGGCTACTCTTGAGAACCCCCCCAGGAGAAACAGCCCCCACGGAGAAGACACCCTGTTAGGAAGTGAACACGTGGAAAGAAAGATCAGTCAGAACTGGGTAGAGAGGAAAAAATAAAGAGGAAGAAAGAAGGCCACCTCGGTCCCGATGGCGGACTCTGAACAAGTTCAGTCTATGCGGCATGTGGTTCCTGAGCATCGCTGCCTCCAGGCACTGGGCAAGGCTGAGCTGTACACAAATCGAGGAGAAACCGCCTCCGAGAGAGCTGGGCTAGTGCTCTGCCATGCCACACCCTCACTACCACTGGGTTCAGCCTCTTCAGACACTGGAAAACTCCGTTTAGCTAAGGAAACCTATGAGGGGGAGGGGGAGGTGGGGGGGGGGAGACAGATGAGGGGAAGCGTTTTGAACACAAATGAGTTGATAAGCCTTCAGGCTGACATTCAAATCTCTTTGCCCAATCCCTGCTGGCCATGTGGGGGCTCCTGCCGGCATGCTGGGCTGCCCAGAAGAGAGCAGAATAAGCCTAATTAAAAAGTCACGTGTCCTCCCATGGCTTTAAAAGTGTCACGCTGGCTGGCTGGCTGGCTGGCACCATCCCTTGGAATCACGATACAAGAGCTGAGAGGAACAACTGGAGATCACTGAATGCCACCGCCTGGATTCAGCCTCCATGGATCTAAACTGTGGGGCCCCCAAAGGTCAAGTGGCTGGCCGAGGACTCGCAACCAGAGCTCGGCAGAAGCAGGACGGGATGCAGGTCTGGAAGCTCCTGATGGAACTATTTTTCTACAACTCCATCTAGCTGTCCAGGGAGTGAATGCAGGGCTGTGAAATCCGCACATTCAATCAAGTCAAACGTGTGTTTTGAAAAAAAGTCAAGAATGAAGAAACAGAGTTTGAAGAACATTCAACATTCATGAGGTGTGTCCATCTCGGGTCACGGGAGACGCTTCTCTGGTGCAAAGGTTTTCTTAATAAAGGGTTCCATTGGCCAGTTGGATGGAGACGTGCACGCGCTGATACTTTTGCTTCTGGCAATACCTTAAACCCCCAGTTAGGCAAGTATAAAAAACGGCAATGGCCTTGAGAGTGCAGCATGGTTTATACATGGCATCCGCATCTTTGAGGATTTGGAGAAATCTACAAGGGATCCAGTGCTTTTCCACCTATTGACATTTACAAAGCAGTTTAAATCATGCATGAGAGGCCTCAGGCACATGCAGTTCACAAAACATAACTCTGAGCTCCCAGGGAATTTAAGCTGACCAACACTCTTTATTAGAACCGACAGTGAAAGACAGCTATTGCGAAATTCGTACCAGAAATGCAATACCAAGATGACAGCCTTAATGCCAGTGGATATATTATGTAGATTACCTGACTCAAATCTTTCTTGTTAAATAAGTTTCATGCATTCTTTGCTTTTTTTTTTTTTTCCTCCTCAAAAATATCCTTCTAGCTTCACTAGGGGAGTATTCCTTAAATTCCTTGATCGTTCATCTGTTTTTCAATATTTTGGACATGCTAGGTTAGCACAGAAGATCAGATAGAGATATTTAAACAGTGGGAAACAGTTAGACCTTTAAATGAACAACAGAACTGAATCATGAATTAAACATTTCAATGTTCCTTTTGTGTAAGGTTCCAATACTTAATAATTTTTAAAAAGAAACATTTTCCTAAGGCTGATTCATTCTAGATAACCAATTCCCATGTAATCTAAGGTTTTAAATATACACAATTATAAATTAAGGCTAATTTCACCTGCATGCTTTTATAGGCCAAGAACTTCAGGGAAATAAGGTCCGAATGAAAACTGACCAGGGACAAAAGAGAGGAAAGCTACAGTTCCACCCTAATCTGCATAGAAATGGAAATACCATGTAGGCATTCTCAATGCTGCTACAGGAGGAGACAGAAGGAATGGGTCAACGTGACTGAGATCAGAAGAGGAAATCATGGGTCATCTGGCACTGGTGACAGTTGGCCAAGGGCATGCTTGGTGGAGGCTGCTTTAGAATAAGGCAGCTACTCTTTGGAGGCTTCTGAGTTTCTGAACAGGTTAGATTCTTTGCTTCCTATGCTAGACTCTTCAACCTGTCTCAACCTTACACACTCTGTTCAGTGCTACCGCTGCTCAAGTCTTCCTCCACGGGGCACCACCTTTTCTAAGCAACACAGCAACAGTGCATTAAGGAAGCTACACACGTGCTTGTGTTGTCAAGGTTCACATCACCTGCAGTGCGCTCATGGTTGTGTACACAATAGGGATCAAGCCACCTTGAACTTGTGTCTCTATTGTGCTGTAATAGATACAGCAAAGGGGTTCCAGACGCCATGAGCATCAAGCTCTGACTCTAGGCTCCGTGAATCCTATGCCATTTCCATGTGACTCTTATTATTTTTCAAACTTACAGATGCTTCAGTGATTATAAAAATACATTTTCCTTTTAAAAGCACAGTCACCTTATATTTCTTATATATTATAATGGATAATTTCAAACACATATAAAAGTAGGAAGAGTTATATAATAACCCCCCATCTATCATCACCCAGTTTCGACAGTTACCAACCTACGGCCAATTTTCTTTCATCTATATACCTACCCGTTCCCACTGCTTTCACCTTTCCAGATAATTTTAAAACAAAGCCCAGACATTATATCATTTTATCCACATGTATTGCAGTACATGCATTTTATACTTCTAAAATGACGAGACGGCAAAAGTACGACGACTATGTCGGGTTTACTTTCTTTGACATTTAAAAATTATCCTCATAGTCCAAAAACAAAGAATCACGTTTCTAGATGCTTCCATAGAGCCCAATCATTTATTCAAGTTCAAGAGCAGAGAACTGTGAATTTCTTTATAACCACGAGGGACTAACAGGATGTGTGCAGTTGTTATTGAAGGAATAATATTCAAATGATTTCCTGAATGACACCACGATATATGCAAAGATGAATTCCCTGCATTATTGTCATCGAAGCCCAGGAGTGAATACAGTAAGAGGGTGAGTTTGAAATAAACCTCCTTAAAAGGGTTCCTGTTTATGTTAAAAAAGAGACATGTCACACATCTGGTAACCAGGTAGTAAACACGTGTCCACCCTCCACAGCCAAGCCGTGGTCTTTCAAAAGATGATAATAAAGAGGGTGCAGGAGTTCCCGTCATGGCTCTGTGGTTAACGAACCCGACTAGCATCCATGAGGACGTCGGTTCAATCCCTGGCCTTGCTCAGTGCGTTAAGGATCTGGCGTGGCTGTGGCTGTGGTGCAGGCCAGCAGCTACAGCTCGGATGGGACCCCTAGCCTGGGAGCCTCCGTATGCCGTGGGTGCAACCCTAAAAAGACCAAAAAAAAAAAAAAAAAAGCCAGGAAGGTGCAGATATATTTTATGTGGTGGGTGTAAAAACAAAGTCATGAATCACCATTTGAGCATCCCAGATGGTGTGTGATTCTTCAGCGATCCTTCCTGAGGCAGGCCGATACCCCACACTCATCTAAATAAACTTCCAAAAAACTGCCTTCTATGCTTACAGTCGTGTCTTTAAAAAAAAATCACAGCACTGAATGAATTCCATTATATGAACAGAACTGACAGCTGATGAAATAATGCAAGAAAAATAATCTACGAGTGACCTCAAATGAAACCACCGAGACATTAGGCTAATGGAAGTAAAATCACTCATTGTGCAGCGATTTCACTTTTTAAATTTTATATTAAAAAAGCCGACCTAAACCTTCCTCAGGATATTACCTTTTGCAACTAACCACAAAAATACTTCCAGAAAAGGGGCTTATTTCAGAAAAATCTATATGCATTTTGAGTTTTTCAAGCGTGAGCAAGCTTTCTATATCAAGGGTGGTTAACCGTGGGAGAAAATACCGCAGTGATACGAGATAAGTGACGATCATTGATCTGAAATAGTCTATAATTACCATTTTAAGGGCAGAACACCTGTTTTACGGAGGGAACATACATATGCAGTGCACTTCCTCGCTATAATTACGGGACTGGATGAGGCCCCACCGTTTCTCAATTTCCACTTTTCTCCGACTTACATTTCTGCAGTTGGGCAGTGAGAGAGCCCGTGCCAGATATTGGGGGGCGCAGCCCCACTTCCCCGCCCCTCAGAAGCTGGGCCTTTCTCTTCGTTCTCTACCCCAATACATCAGGAGGACCCCAGACTTTCCTAATCTATACAAGAGATAATGTCTTGAGGTGAGAAGCAGCTCCTTTGAAGACAGATGAAACCAATGTGCTCTAACCACATTCTCCTTTCAAAGAATTTCTCCCATCAAAATTGAGCTCAGTATAGAGTTCTTGTTGTGGCTCAAGGGGCTAAGAACCTGACTAATATCCATGAGGATGCAGGTTTGATCCTTGGCCTTGCTCAGTGGGTTAAGGATCCAGCATTGCTGCAAGTTGCAGTGTAGGTTGTGGATATGGCTCAGATCTGGCATTGCTGTGGCTGTGCTGTAGGAAGGCAGCTGCATCTCTGATTCACCCCCAGCCAGGGAACTTCCATATGCCACAGGTGTGGCCCTAAAAAGACAAAAAAAAAAAAAAAAAAATTAAGGTCAACAGAACAGCACATATAATTGGGAATAATAAATACAGGTGGGATTGTTCACAGATGTTTCGGAGCATCATAAAATCTCTTGCTACTTTGAAAGTAACTACTGTACTTCCTTCATTTCAATGTGTAGTAATAAGAGTTTAGTTTCTTTAAATTTCTTAACATTTCTGAGAATCCCATCACTGCTGGGTTACATCAGAGAAAAGCCTCCTTGGGTCCAATCTCCAATGATAAACAGAACCCTCCCCCCACCCCCCTTACAACATCCTGCCAAGTGGCTAGTGTGTGGTAATGGCAAGCTCACTCTTTTTTTTTTTTTTTTTTTTTTCCCCTCTTGTCTTTTGAGGGCCGCGCCCAAGGCATATGGAGGTTCTCAGGCTAGGGGTCAAATTGGAACTGCAGCCGCCGGCCTACACCACAGCCACAGCAACGCCAGATCCCGAGCTGGGTCTGTGACCTACACCACAGCTCACGGCAGCGCCGGATCCTTAACCCACTGAGCAAAGCCAGGGACCAAACCTGCAACCTCATGGTTCCTAGTCGGATTCGATTCCGCTGTGCCACGATGGGAAACTCCACGCTCAGTCTTTCTTAAAGGAGTTAATTCCATCTTTATGCAGCTCTGCTTTTAGATTTTAGCTCAATACAAGAAAGAGCTTCCTGTCTCCTTGTAGTTTCCACTCGTTTTTCCTAACTCTCTCCTTGGAGGCCACACGAGGTGATCCTCTTTGTCACTTCAAGGGATTTTAGGTTCTGCATTTCAGAAAGTCCGTATTCATCAGATCTTCTCTCCTCCAGGTAAGCATTTATAGGCATTTTAACAGGTCATAGGATGCAGCCACTAAAACCTTTTAGTCATCATTTTGCTTGAAATTCGCTCATTCTCCAGGTAAACACGGGTAATGGTTTCAACTTTTTTCATAAGATATGGCTTCAAGACTATTTTACTCAGGGACCTAGCGATGACCATGCTAAAGTGAAGTAGGTCAGACAGAGAATGACAAATATCATATGATATCACTTACTTGTGGAATCTAAAAAAAAATGATACAAGTGAGCTATTTACCCAAGAGAAACAGACTCACGGAAAACAATCTTACGGTTATCCGAGGGAGAGAGGGTAGGGCTACATTAGGAGTGTGGGATTGACAGATACATACTACCATATATACAACAGATAAACGATAAGGAAGGACCTACGGTGTAGCCCAGGGAACTATTTTCAATACCTTGTAATAATCTATCGTGGAAAAGAATCTGGGAAAGAATATATCTGTATCTATCACTTTGCTGTACATCCGAACCTAACACGGCATTCTCAATCAACTATACGTCAATAAAAAATTTTTAAGGAGTTCCCCTCGTGGCGCAGTGGTTAACGAATCCGACTAGGAACCATGAGGTTTCGGGTTCGGTCCCTGCCCTTGCTCAGTGGGTTAACGATCCGGCATTGCCGTGAGCTGTGGTGTAGGTTGCAGATGCGGCTCGGATCCCGCGTTGCTGTGGCTCTGGCGTAGGCTGGCGGCTACAGCTCCGATTCAACCCCTAGCCTGGGAACCTCCATATGCCGCGGGAGCGGCCCAAGAAATAGCAACAACAAAAAGACAAAAAAAAAAAAAAATTAAAAAGATATCTGACGAGTTATTTGCTTACTTGTTCATTCATTCCTTTCATTCATTCACCTACTGGTTCATTCATTCAGCAAATACTGAGAGAGCCTCCACCTCTATGAAGGTCTAGGGAACTCCCACGGACATCCCTTGCTCATGGCCACTTCTGGTGAGGCCTCCTGTTATCTGTGGCCCAACTCATCCCAACCGGCACAGAAGCAAATACAATCTTTCGAGCAAGGGCCTTGGTGAGGGACTGGTTCAAATGAGGAAGCAAGCTCTTATCCAAGACAAGGTAAAGAAGAGAAAGGCCCACTGGAAAATGGAGAAGGAACCTAGGATCTCAGATGCTGAGATGTAGAAAGGCCAAGTAAAGACTAAAGAAAGGAGGTTTCACTATTATATGGCAGTGACACTCTCTCTCTGGTTGGGGGCTTTTCTGCCAAACCAGGGCAGTAAGAAGGACCATTTTATCTCACCTTCGCTCACATACGCAAACTTTTAAACCTTTCTAGAGTCGGATGTGTCTAAAGTCAAGGGGACCAATACTATGATGTATATCCTAAAAAAGGGAAGAGAATGAAACGTCCGCAGCCCTTGAGAGAGGGGCTCCTTGGCTTGGCTGGAACGTGAAGCCACGCTTTCAATCCTCTGTCCCATCTCACGTTTACCTGCTTCTGACGCTCTCAAGTATATAACCATCTTCACTAAACACGGCAACTGGGTTTGCCTGGCATGGGATTACATCACCTTGTTTGAGTCCTCAGTCAGGACAACAGGCGAAGTTGATGAACAGTTTGGGGGAAAACAAAAGAGGAAGGACATCTGCCAGGGAAGTACTAGGGGGCCGGCGAGGCCTCGTAAGGCATCAGGAGCTAGGAGTCTCCAGGCGTTCACTAGGCTATCCCGGATTTCACAAAATATTAGGAAAATGAGTTCTTGGAACTGAAATCTCCTCATTTACTATTGCCAAAAAAAAAAAAGGTGTTTTTAATACTGTTTACTAGAAAGCTTTATTATTTTTTTTTTCGTCTTTTGTCTTTTGTTGTTGTTGCTATTTCTTGGGCCGCTCCCGCGGCATATGGAGGTTCCCAGGCTAGGGGTCAAATCGGAGCCACAGCAACGCAGGATCCGAGCCACGTCTGCAACCTATACCACAGCTCACGGCAACGCCGGATCGTTAACCCACTGAGCAAGGGCAGGGACCGAACCCGCAACCTCATGGTTCCTAGTCGGATTCGTTAACCACTGCGCCACGACGGGAACTCCCTAGAAAGCTTTATAAATGACCCCATCTTCTTAAAACTCTCACTTCCAAAATTTGCTTCCAGCCAAAACTGGTTCCATCCTTCACTCAATCATTCGATTAATTAATTCCCATGGAAGACCACGGGAGGCGCGTGGGGAATAGCAGTTAAACACAAACGCAAAGCCCCTGTCCTCAGGCACTACCCTGCAGTGGAGACAGTGTGTGTGTGTGTGTGTGTGTGTGTGTGTGTACACGCACGCATGTGTGAGTGCTGGCTAAGTGCTGTGAAGAAACGCAAAGCAGGGATGGGAGATGTGGGGTGTCGGGGCGTGGGGGGCACTGTGACTTTGTGAGAGCCGTCAGGGAAGGCCCCTCTGAGGACATGACGTCTGAACAGAGACCCTAAAGGACTGAAGAAACGAGCCAGGGGCCCTATGAGGGCACAGAGAACGAGGCTCTGAGGTGCAAATTAACCCATGCTGGAAGGACAGTCCAGGGCCCAGTGTGGCCGAGGGGAGTACAGGGGCTGAGGGAAGCAGCGGATGAAGCAGCCAGGGGAGGGAGTCAGAACACGCGGAGGAGAAGACAGACCCCGCATGGCTCTGAGTATCCTGGACTCCCAGTTTCCTGAACTCCCTGCCTCCAGTGGTGTGGAAATTACAACTTTAAAATTAGGAATTCCCATCGCGGCCCAGCAGAAACGAATCTGACTGGGAACTATGAGGTTGCAGGTTCGATCCCTGGCCTCGCTCAGTGGGTTACAGAGTTGCCCTGTGAGCTGTGGTGTAGGTCACAAACATGGCTGGGATCCCACATTGCTGTGGCTGTGGTGTAGACCGGCGCTACAGCTCCGATTAGACCCCTAGCCTGGGAACCTCCATATGCCGCAGGTGCGGCCCTAGAAAGACAAAAATAAATAAATAAATAAATAAATAAATAAATAAAATTGGTATCATTCCGGGTAGTGACAAAATGGAGGTGACAACAGCAATGGGGGGCTGAGGTGGATGGAAGAGAGACCCCCAGAGGCACGGAGGTCAGGCACCAAGAGGTGAGAGGCTCAGAGGAGCTGCCCGTGTGAATGCTGAGTCTTGGGGGAACGATTCTTCGGCTAAAATGCTCAGATCTTCAACAAACTGGGGGAGAGGGTAGAAGGGGTAGACGTGATACAATCTCAGGCACGGCTTTCAAAGCAGCTTTTTTAAGCTAAAGGAGGGAAAACGTATCTATATTCAGGTAGCAGGCGGGGAAGAGAAAGACAACGAGACACCTGTTCCCATGTTTTCCTAGGAGCCCACGGTGTGCAGGAAGGCCTGACACCACAACACGCCACGCGCTACGCCTAGGAATGCACCATAGTTGGTCAGTCCAGAAAGAAAATAGGATGAATAAACTTTATTATTATTATTTTCTTCTTTTTCTGGCCTCACCTGAAGCATGTGGAGGTTCTCAGGCCAGGGGTCGCATCAGAGCTGTAGCTACCAGCCTACACCACAGCCACAGCAACACGGGATCCAAGCATCAAGCTGCGACTGTGACCTACACGACAGCTCATGGAAACGCCGGATCCTTAACTCACTGAGCGAGGCCAGGGATTGAATCCACATCCTCATGGTTCCTAGTCGGGTTCTTAACCCACTAAGTACAATGGGAACTTTTTTTTTTTAATATCTTCCTCACGTATTTGATAATATTCAAAGAAGTTCTACTATAGTAGCGCATTTTCTCGAAAGCCTTCAGAAAGCCACCCCTCTAAGTAAAACATTTAACTATACCAAGAGGAATCTCTGCTTCTCTATTTAAAAATGCTCCCTGCCCCCCAAAAAGGAGTTCCTGTCGTGGCACAGGGGAAACGAATCCGACTAGGAACCATGAGGTTGCGGGTTCGATCCCTGCCCTTGCTCAGTGGGTTAAGGATCTGGCATTGCCGTGAGCTGTGGTGTAGGTTGCAGAGGTGGCTCCGATCCTGTGTTGCTGTGGCTGTGGCAACAGCCGTAGCTCCAATTAGACCCCTAGCCTGGGAACCTCCACATGCTGTGGGTGTGGCCCTAAAAAAAAAAAAAAGACAAAAAAATTAATTAATTAATTAAAAAAAAAAAGTCCCATACTTGACAACCTTGAGCTTATTTTCAACTTCTCTTGATAGCAGAGGTGTCCGTTACAGAGCTCAGTAATTGTTCCTGCTTCCGGCAGGGACCACAGGTAATGCTCCCACAGGCTGATGGGTGAATATCAGCCGGTACGAGCCCCCTGACTGAGTTCCCCCCACCCCATCCCCGTAGGTGCCAGCCAAGCACTCCTGGCAGAGTGAAGAGCTGGCCCAGTGGGAAGTTTGGTCTTTTCCTGCTGTGCTCAGCTGCTCCCTAAGGCTGGCAGCACGAGTGGCGATTTGCTCCTCAATTTTACATAGTGTGTCTGTTTAGGGACCCATGGGTAGGGACAGCTGGGTCAAGCGGTCCCAACCAAGCGCCTGGGCTTCAGCAACAGCACATCCAGGCTCAGAACCAGGCCCCATGTGCACAGTGGGTGCTGTGGAGACCCCAGCTTCTGATGCAGTGAGGTGTTCCTGCGCTGGTGCCAGCCAGGGAGGCGTCCAGATCAGTCCCTGCCCCCCGCCCCCTGACCAGACAGCAGTAAAGAGGGAAGGCAGGAGGCCTCCCGCCTCCACCTGGCTTGGCTGCCGCTCACAGCTCATGGAACAGACCGCGGCCGTTGGCTTTGGGTCTTCTTGGCTCCTTGGCAGAAATTCTCCCGCCCTCCTACCAGCCGCACGCAAACTCTCAGTTCCGGCTTCTAGAAGGAGGGCCTGGACCATCCTGATACTGCCTCTCGGCTGCCGGTGGATGCGCACAAACACAAAAGGTGATATTGACAGTCAGCATCAGATCTGACTGCTCCCGACAACTCCTGTGATACAGCGACCTCCGGGACGCGAGGACACATCTGTGAGGAGACGGAGTAGCTGCCATCTGCACAAACTGCATTATTTAACTGCGCTGGCGCTGATTAACATTTGCTGTAACCTATGGTAATGGGCTCTGGGGCTTTGCATGTCTGCTACACAGTGGCAGCTGATGTCTCCTGCTCCATCCTTAAAACAGGATGCTTTAATTTTTAATGGAGCACATGTTCGATTGGCTATACAAACAGGCTAATCTGCAAAGCATGTGCTCCATAACAAGCCCGGCTATGCCGCCAGAATATCAACATGACTCGGCCGAGCTGGGGAAGAGGGGGTGGGCCGCCTGCTCATCGCCACGGTCAAGGGCTGAGAGCCAAGGGGGGGCTGCAGCCAGAGGCACCTGTGGCCTCCTCTGGAGCTGCTGAGGGGCTTCGGTGTCTGGGTACCAGCAAGCCCCAGCTTGCGGGGGAAGAGAACAAAACTGCTCACGGCAGGCTCAGGCCTCTGGTGTAAAGCCAGGTGTGGCATTAAAGATGAAACTCCCCTCTGCTGCACGGGCACGGCTGGAAGAGGTACCTGCCGCCAGCTTAGCGACTTGCCACCGTGCCCTGCGCGCTGCTCACTGAAAAGCACTTGAACAGCAACGAGGTACGATCCTTGACTCACACCAGTCACCACAATGGCAGCGCGGGCAGTGGTGTGTTTGATGCAGGGCATCTGGGAGCACGGAAGGGGAAGCCTGCAAAGAGACAGCTGCGATGGGTTTTGAAAGATGGGCAGGAGTTTCCCAGCAGTGCCTTGGATGACCCTCCGTTACCGAGAGGCAGGTGTGGGGACAGTGAGCAGGGAGAGGGGCTGGTGTTGAGCGGCAGGCAGCCACACAGAGATACCTGGTGAGAGGTGGGCAGTGGGGTCCAGAGCTTCCGAGAAGGTAAGGCGGCAGACAGACGCGACGCCCATCAGTAAACAGGGAAGGCGGACACAATGGAAAGCCGGAGAGAAAACGGTGCAGGGTGAAAAGAGGAAGGATTCAAAACCAGAAGCCTCCAGGATTTAAGGTAAGGGATAGTTACGAGAAGTAGCCCAGAGAGGCGGGTAAAAATCCTGCGGAAAGGGAGGTTTCAGGAAAGGGGGAGAGGTCGCAAGCCTCATCATCGGAAGGAACCAAGGCCCGGGGGCGTGGTCGTACTGCCACCCTGCAGCCGTCAGAACCCTGGTCCTCAGTAGCGCAAACTGCTTTCACAGAGAACATTTCATAACCATCCTGCAGGGCGGGCCACCGTCACTACCACATTTTCCAGATGAGGAAATGGGCTCAGGGAGAGTCAGAAGCTTTTCCAAGGCCAGGCAGTTACAGCTGCTGTGAGCGCCAGGACTGGGATCCCTCCCTGCAAATTCTTAGCTGCAGACAGGACAGTGCCGGGGGTCAAGGACACAACGGGCCCGAGTCTAAGGAGACACTCTGCGGGGCAGGCCCCCCCGGAGCAGTCCTCCTCTGGGACCCAAAGTGTGCTGAGTACACTCAAGGCTCTGACAAGTTCTGCAGTTAAAAATCATCTGCCAAGGGACGTGTCTAACTTTATTGAACCCACTCTTTCCCAAACCTGTTTCTTCATGGAATCATTTCTTCAGATGATACCTTCAGACATTCCTTGGCGGAATTAAGGAGACACTGCTCGAATGAACTCAAAGGGGGTTGGTTTTGAAAGGTGGGTGACAAGGGGAGATGGACTAGTCATCTAACAGCACCCGTCCAACAATCCAGCCATGCCTGGCTCCACCGTTCTTTCCAGATACTCTAGTATCTGCCGTAATGACTGGCGTTTATTTGTTCATCTTTGTCCGGCAGACAAAGGACATGTGTTATTCACCTCTGCATCCATGGTGTCTCATCTGGCAAGAACAGAAAGCCGGTGTTTGCAGGATTGAACTGAACATTCTACAAGTGGTGGCCTAGAGCAAAGCCAGCCCACATGGGCTCAAAGCTTCTACCCACCGCTTCTCACTCAGCACTCTCATCACTGGAGCCCACTGATAAGGTGACAGCTGGTCCCTGTCCATCTAGGTGCCCCTTATGAACCACCCTCAATGGTGGGCAGGCAGCAAAGCTTTATCCCGACTCCCTGGGCAGCTTCTCAGCCTCTGGATCCCCTGACACTCCCCTGGCCTGGACACATAGGGTAGCAGACTTTGTTGCTAAGCATCTTACCCTCTACCTCCAGGCCAGCTTCTCCAGGAAGAGAAAGCCCCAGAGGTCCTAAGAGAGATCTGAGGAGAAGTCAGGGGCCAGGGGCCAGGGGCCAAAGAGCGCTTCTGGAAGACATGCGGTTTGTGGGTGTGTATGTGTTTTCCTTTGGACGGCAGGGCATTGGAGGACTTAGTTGGGTTGGGGGTTACGAATGTGTCCATTCCAAGATTGTTGGGGTAGAACAATCGAGGCTTTCCCAAGAGGATTCCCAATGCAACCTTCTAAGTCCTCTTTAAAAATCACCAGCTTGCAAATATTTAGCTCTACCTGCCCTGTCCTTGCCCACATCCCCAAATTTAAAATGGTTCTTTCTGTAGTTACCAAAGGTGGTGCCCCAACCACCTTCCTGGTCTCACCTGCTCGTTAGAACCAGAAGATAATTTCTGGAGGTGCCTGTGTGGACAGAGTAGACATTTGGTAATCAGCTCCCTTGTTTAGATCTCTATATACATCATGACCACAGCACAAAAATGCCACCAACAGACCCTGTGAAGGAGGTAAAGGGGTTATTCAGGCTCAGCCTCATGTGGAATCCACAGCCTGCCTTTGCCCTTCCAAGGGCGAGCATCAATCCTTTTTTTTTTTTTTTTTTCTTCCCTCTGAAGTTGTGCCCTGTGTTTTATTTTCTTATAAGATTCCTTAGAAGGAAAATGAACATGATGACATGGGAACTAAGTTTGCAGCGCTCTGTCTACACCACCAAGTCGAAAGAAGACCTGGATGGAAATTGAATGACTAGAACTGAACACCTACCCTAACATCTGTCCAGAGTCAGGCCTTCAAGACTTCCCCTGCATATGGTCTTTGCTGCCAAGTTCAATCTTCTACAAGTTCAGAAATAGAAGGGTGGAAGCGCTACAATCCTTATGTATCAGGCAAGCAAACTGGAACCTAAGGAAAGAAAGTCACCTACCTGGCTCATGACAGCACCGGTACCTAAGCTATAGTCCTGTGGGTGCTGGGTCAGGCTTCTTCCTTTCTCATGAACCTAAGTATCACCAACCCCCTTGATTATTCAGATGGTCAGTGGGCTGCCAGGGAGGGCTGGCACTGGGACACTCAGACATTTCCACGCTGGGTACTGGGCGCTGCTTGGCCAATATGGCTGCAAGCACCTCATTTGCTTCCTGCCACTCTAGAAGCCCACAGGCCTGTCCTGACATCCAGATATGGAGGATTTGGGCCATCACGGACTTAATTAGTCTGTCTGGAAAAAATGAAACTGATCAAATTAAATATTAATCACATATAAACTGTGGATAAATGAGCAGGGGAATCATTAGGCAGAAAGGGCCATTCTTAAATGCAGACTTTTTTTTTTTTACCAAAGATTTTTCAAAGGGCTCTCTCTCCTCCTGTTCTCCGTCCCCTGCCAAGTAAGTTGATTTCAAAGCAAAAACAAAGCTTCTATTTTCCAAGCACAACAACGATGTCTAACCAGAAGTTTCCTTTGCTGAAATATTGAATGGAAAATCCAGTTCCTTAAATCTTTCTAAATCTTTGCCTCTGATTGGGTTCATTAATAAACATGCTGATTTTGTTACAGGGCGAGACATATGGTATAATCCGCTAACAGGAAGAAGTATTTTGCATTTTATTGTAGAAAACAAACATGCAAACAGGTTCTCACAGATGGTTTTCTTAGCTTCTGGGAGGGGAAAAAAGCTTAATAATGCTTGAAACTAGTTTTTCTCTTTAACAACGACAACAACGAAATCCTCACACATCTCTAGTGGAACCGCTTATAAATTAGATTAAGTTCCCCTCCAAGGTTTTGACAATTCAGAATTCTCTTTTTCCTCTTCACACACACACACACACACACACACACAAACACACACACACTTTCCCCTGCACCCCCTCTCCCCTTCCTTCTTGCTTCTTAGAAGCATTAACTTGCTCAGAGAGGAAGACAGAATTCAGCAACGCTTCACTTACCCATCATCATAAAGAAGAAGGTTTTCTCACATTTTCCAGAAATTGATGCTAACCCTTTAAGGTTTTTCAACGTTTACGATAATGTTGGCTTTTCTTTGAAATAGACTTTATTTTTTAGAACAACTTTAGACTTAAACACAGAAACTGAGAAGACAGCACAGAGTATTCCTATAATCCCCCTGCCCCCTCCCCCCGGGTTCCCCTACTAACATCTTACACTAGTAGGAAACATTTGTTACATGGAATGAACCAATATTGATACATATTTATTCAGATTTCCTTAGTCTTTATTTAGTATCTTTTTTTTTTCCCTTCCTATTCCAGGATCCTATTCATGATGTCATATTACATTTAGTTGTCCCACATCTCTTTGGGCTCCTCTTGGCTGGGACAGTTGCTCTGAATTTCCTTGATTTTGATGACCTTGAATTTTATATGATTTTGTAGGATGCTCCACTATTGGGATGTGTGTGTGTGTTTGTTTCCTTACAATAAGACGAAATTTAAGGGTTTGGGGAGGAAGATCACCGAGGTGAAGTGTCATTTTCCTTGCATCATGTCAAGAGTATATTCTGTCGACATGGTTTATGACTGTTGGTGTTGACCTTGGCCATTAAGCTGCAGGACTGTTTGCCAGCTGTCTCCACTGTGCAGTAAGGCCCTGCCCCCTTCATACTGTAGCCTTTGGAAGGACATGACCATGCACAGCCCACATCTAAGGAGAGCAGTTAGGGTCCCCCTCCTTAAGGGTGGCGTTTCCACATACATCATTTGGAAGTCTTCTGCATGGGAGATTTACCTTTTCTCCTACATTTATTAATTCACTTGTATCCGCATGGACTAACTGTGGGTTATAATGCAGTGTTACTTTAGTTATTGTTTTGCTCACATTGCTCCAGGTTTAGCCCCTGGGAACTCTTTCAGCTGGTTCCTGTGATCCTTTGACATAGCTCCATTATTATTTTTTTTTCTTTTGGAGCACTTTTCTACTTTCTGGCACTCTAAAAAACTCCAGGCTCATCTTGTATACCTCTTGCTCTAATCCTGGAGCTGGCCATTTCTCTTAGAATCTCTTTTTCCTTTTATTGGGAGAATGGTATTAGAAACCAAGATTTGGAGGAAAGTGTGCTTATTGCGAGTGGGGTGTCCTTTCTTTGAGGCCCTCTCAGCTAACAGGGTTCAGAAATATATGTGTGTATCTTAACTTTTGTATACTCACAGATCTATAAATAGTTCTATATGCAACCACCTGTATCTACACCAGGCTACACTCATATTGATGTCTCCGACTGATTCCTGGATCCGTCTAGCCTCTGCCTTTGTTGACCCATAAATTCCCTCTCCAACAGTGAGAAACATGGCTAGATGGTAGGTCTTTATTTTGTGACTGTGTACTTTGTCCTAATCTTCCCTGATGAGGATCTTTAAAAGAAGCTAGGGGAGCTAATGTGTTTATTCTACAGTGAAGGGGGATTTAACTTTTGTGAGGACACAGGGTTATTATCCCTGTGAGAAATAATTGTTCCGCTTAGTCATTAATCTTCAGCTCAGACACCAGAATCAGAATCTGAAGCAATCTTAAAAGACTAGAATAATGGGGTGACTCTTACAAACTAGAATTTCATAGGGAAAATTATCAAGTATTGCATTTGAGTCTGATTCATCAGCCACAGAAGAAATGGATGGGGCTGCTGGAATGTTGGCTTGCTTGGCTAATGTCCTCACAGCCTACCAAGACTGGAAAATTGCCTTCAATTGGCTTGCCAGTGGTGCTTTCAAGTTCTTGAGCACAAGGCTTGTACTAATAGGTGTCCAGGAATGATATATGGAATGACGAATGTTTTTTTTTTTTTTTTTTAATTTCTTCCCTCACTGTTAGTTTCATCCTTTCAGTTTTTGGTGTCATTTGAGTTCAACTCATGGTTTGTCTCTTATTCAACATTCTTTCTAAAGCACAGCTACAAAAAAAAAAAAAAAAACCCAAAACCCTAGAAAGCCAAATATCCATGCTTGTTAAAACAACATGTAGGCTTGGAGATGAGGTTCTGTGTAGATCAGAGAATTTCCAGAGGATGTGTGGCATCTATCTTTGCCTACTCAGGGCTCTTTCATGCTTGTTTCAGGGGTTTTCATGTCTGCTCTGGTCAGGCTGCTGAAAGAACCACCCACTAAGAGGAAAATCAGGAAACCACAAGTCCATGCAGAGCAGCATTTTTTACTCCTCTGCTAAGGCAGTGACCAATTTTCTCTGCCTCTATGAAGCTGGTGTGGAATTGCGGAAGTTGGCTCTTTGTCCCCTTGTCTACATGATCGGCAGAATCATGGAAATGTGCCAGGACATTAGGTGAGTTTTAGTCGCTACAATTCTCTATCAGGCAAAGAAAGGAAATAAACGGCATCCACATGGGACAGGAGGACGTGAAACTGCTTATTCACAGATGGCCTGATCCTATACACAGAAAAGCCTCAGCAATCCACAAGACGATGACTAGTTTACTGTTATTAGAACTAATAAACAAACTGGGCAAAGTCACAGGATACAAGATCAATATATCAAGCTCAATCATATTTCTATATACCATCCATGAACAATTCAAAAAGAAATTAAAAAAAATCCCTCTTATAACACCTCCAGAAAGACCTGAATGCTTAGGAATAAATTTAACAAAAGAAAGAAGTACAAGGCTTGTACACTGAAAAATATAAAACATTTTCGAGAGAATTCAAAGAAGATCTAAAAAAAATGGAAAGACATTGCATATTCATGGCTTGTAAGACTCAACATTAAGATGGCAATTCTGCCCAAATTGATCTGTAGATTAAATGCAATCCCTATCAAAATCCCAGCAGACTTTTTTTCTTGTAGAAATCGACACGATGATCCTAAAATTTATATGGAAATGCAAAGGAGCCAAAATAGCCAAAAGAATCTTAAAAAAGAGGAAGGAAGTTGGAGGACTCACAGTTCCCAATTTCAAAACATCCCACACAAAGATAGTACTTGAGACAGTCTGGTTCTGACAAAGGATAGATGTATATCAAAGGTACAGAAATCAGAGCCTAGAAATAACCCTTTATATGTATGTTAACTGATTTTTGACAAAAGTGTCAGGGAACTTAAATGGAAAAGCATTCTGGGATAACTGAATATCCACACCCAGGGAGATTAATTTGCACTCTTCCTTTGCATCATAACACAAAAATTAACTGGATCACAGAGCTCTAAATGTAAGAGCTAAAATGATAAAACTTTTTTGGAGAAAATATACAGGAAAGGCTCTTTGACCTTGTGTTAGGTAAAGAGTTCTTAGAAAGAACCACGAAAGTATAATCTATAAAAGAAAATAATGGATAAATAGGACTCCATCAACATTAAAAACTCTGCACTTCAAAAAACACCACTCTGAATGTAAAAACTCAAGCCATTGACTGGGAGAAAATATTTGCAAATCAGATATTGGATGAATGGAGTTCTGGTCGTGGCTCAGCAGAAATGAATCTAACTAGCATCCATGAAGACACAGGCTCAATCCCTGGCCTCACTCCACGGGTTAAAGATATCGAGGTGCCGTGAGCTGTGGTGTAGGTTGCAGATGTGGCATGGATCCCAAGTTGCTGTGCCTGTGCTGCAATTTGACTCTCTAGCCTGGGAACCTCCATATGCTGCAGGTTCGGCCCTAAAAAGACAAAAAAAAAAAAAAAAAATGTTGGATGAAGGATTTACAAGAAGGACCTATACAGAACTCTTAAAAGTCAATTATAAGATGACAAACAACCCAATTTGAAAAATGAGCAAAAGATTTGAATACTGTTTCATCAAAGAAGACATACAAATGGCTAATAACACATGAAAAGATGCTCATCATCATTGTCATTAGGGAAATGCAAGTTAAAACCACAATGAGAGACACTTTACATCCACAAAGATGCCTATACTCATCAAGGCAGGCAATAACAAATGTTGGTCAGTGTGGAGAAATCAGAACCCTCAAACATTACTGGGGAACTTCAAATGGTGCAGCCACTTTGGAAAAACAGTTTGGTATTATCCTAAAAAAAAATTTAAACAGAAATTTAGTATATGACACAGCCAATTCATTCCAACATATTGAGCAGAAGAAATGAAAACAAATAACCACTCAAAGAGCTGTATGGGAATGTTACAGCAGTATTACTACCAATACTCGAAAAGCAGAAACAAATGTTCATTAATTGGTGAATGGGTAAATAAAATATGGTATATCCATTCAGTGGACTACTATTCAGCAATAAAGGGGAATAAGCTATTACCACATGCTACAACATTGATGAAGCTCAAAACATCATGCTAGTGTAAGAAGCCAGATGAAAAAGATTATAACTTGTATGATTCCATTTGTACAAAAGGTTCAGAAAGAGCAATGCTATAGAGACAGAAAGTAGATTAGTAGTTAGCTTGGAATGAGGGTGTTGACAGGGACTGACTGCAGATGGGCACAAGGGATTTTACTGGTGTGATGAACATGTTCTAAAACTGAATCATGGTTACACAACCCCATATATTACGGAAAATAGCTGTACATTTTGTATGGGTGAATTTCCGGCATACAAATTACATTCCAACAAAGCCGTTAAAATGAGCTGATGAATAATATGTATAGTCTAATCTCATCTGAAAAGAAACCAAACCCGAAAACACCAAAGCAAAAGAGAAATAGGACATGGAACTTTCTCAACTACCGTCACCGTGGTTTGCATGAGATCTTTAGTCCTTACTCATCCTACTCATAGAAACAGAGAGCAGAAAAGTGGTTGCCAGGGGTTGTGTGGGGAGGGGGGTTGACGGTAATAGTCGGGTTTGTTAACCACTGAGCCATGATGGGAACTCCAGTGTTGACATTTTAAAAATTAACTCTGATCCATACTAAATTTTGATGTTAGTTGATATCCCAAGAAGATAACATTCATTCATTGCTCTGGCATGGGGACAAAGACGACTGCCAAAGGTACTTGATATCCCTATTTGTTTGTAACTTTTTTTTTTTTTTTTTTTGCTTTTTAGGGATTTTAAACTTTTTCTTATGGAAAATTTCAGACATATATAACAGTGGATAGACAGAATGGTCTAGTAAATTTCCATGTCACCGTTTCCACAAATAGCAACTCATGGCCAATCTTGTTTCATCTCTACTTCTGCCCACTTTCCCCACACCTTGTACTAAGGCTTAAAAGAGCTGAGCTGCCTATTAAGCTGAGCTGCAAAAATGGAAACACCAATAGCTCTGAGCTCTTGAGATGCCTGGGTGAGGAGCCAGAGGCCAGTCCTCTGGGGATGACCCTCTAGGCATAAGATACTATCTCTTTCCAGAAGAAAAGGCTTGGCTGAGACGGAAAGAGCCTGGGAGGTCAAGAAAGACTCTGTCGTCCACCCTGGGACTGTGCCTGCTCAAATGCGAATGGACAGATTTCTAGGCATAATCTGCTCATCACCAGTAGGTGAAGGAGGCTGACCTTCCCAGGGCACATGTAGAGCGCTCGGATGAAGTAATTTGCCACGTGGTCTCCTCGTGCCTTGGAGGAACTAATCACCTCACGGAGATGGGTGGCTTGTGCCTCAGGCAGGTCATTCCTCTCAAACACGCAGCAGCGAACTTGAACAACCTGGGAACTTCCTCCAAAGAGGAGTCAGCAAACCCTGGCGGGTCCTCTGTCCTCGAGGCATGTCCCCGCCCCCAGCCCTAGGAATCTCTGCACCCAAAGGCAAGACCAGGGCATGCCGGCTTGGGGACTAACCCTCACATTGCCACCTTTTGAGTCCCGGCCGGGTCCAGGTGCACACCCAGCTCTCTGCTTTTGGAGAGAAGAGTCTGGTCACCAAGCACACAGGCCTCGGATGCCTTGGATGGCGTTCGGCCCCTTCAGGATAGGGCATGTCTGGAGACGAGCTTCAGAACTCAGCACTCGATAAATAAGCCGTCTTTATTTGAGGGTGAAAACTGTTCCGAGCGAGCAGCTGTACAGAGCCTGCTAGCACATCCTGAAGCCATTCAGATCTCCAGGGAGAGCTGCTGAGGCTCGAACTCGGATGGCTTCATCACGCTCACACCGTGCTTCTGAAATGAAAGTCTTACTGGTGGGCAAAGAGGAAAGCTGCTCTCGTCACCATCATTAACATGGTTAAAATCCAAAGCGCAGCCCTGGCTTCCTGTGGGATCTGGAGAAAGATATTCAGCTTTCCTGGTTCCAACCCTTCCAGTTATGCCGCCACTGGGTCCGAGGCCTTCGTTAAGGCCAGGAAAGCAAGGTGAGATTTGGCGGTGTTTATTCCTGATGTCCGTGGCTCGTCACAAGGCCTTCCTCACGTCCAGGCCATCGTCTCCCACTCCGACTGCTTGGCATAAACCAAGATCTCTACCTATTCTCAGCAACAAACAGATCTGTCAGCCTTTTTGCTCCTTGTATTTTGGCAGCAAGCCTCCTTTAGGTAGTTATTAACTTTTAAATATAAAATCCAGGCACCAAATCATGAAGCAGAAAAGACATACATAATTTGGGTTAATTAAAATGCCTCCAAGTGAACAGGTGACAGATGTCAAGCCTCCTGGCACCCGGAAGAAAGGCAGTGCAACAGACTATTAGGATTCCTGTGTTAATCAGGTAATAGTAACTTGGGTAATTAGCAAATCACACCAAATCTTGTTTAGGTCCCAAATCTCATTTAGAGCCTTTTGGAGAAACTGTTTAAATACAAAGGACACACTCTCCTACTGACAGACGATGCCTGCTTACTGGGGCAGATATCCCAGCTTCCCTGCCTCTATTAAATCCATTTTAATTATGAAGTCTCAAGGTCTAATTCACCAAGGACTGGAAGACAGAGTACTTGTCCCTTTGCTCTTGCTAAGGAGTCAAGGAGCCCTGAATTCTGGAATTCCAGTAGATTTCACAAAGTCAACAAGTACGAGAAAAACGGTGATGCTCTTTGCCACGGATCGACCAAGGCACTCACTCCATACCTGTTAGAAAAACATTGACCTTTGCCTATTTCTAATTCACACGTAAGGAGCTGGACAATTAACACCCCATCCGAAGGAGGAAGCCTTTGGCTCCTGGGCCAGGGAGCAGTCCAAAGAACGAGCACAGCGGGGCTCTCAGTGAACCCGGTTAATTAGCGGTAGGCATGCTCAGAGTTGTGCTTCTGCATCTCCTTCTCCGTAAGCTTATTATTTTAAACCATTTTTACAGAGCTCTTTACAGCACTCCTCCTCTCCTCCGATCTAAAAGTACATCTGAAACATGACTGAATTCCACTCCTGTCATCCGGCTTAGAATAGCTCAGCCTGGGCTTGTTCCTACAAGATAGTTGGTTTAAGCCTCAGGACTGCTGGCTGTCACTTGTCCGTGTTCCTTTTCAGCTGGAGAGTGTCAGGGAATAGGTCCGTGGCAGGGCCTCGGTAGTCAGTTACGTTGCCTACTTCGTGCTTGGAACTGCATCAATTTTTTTTTCCTTTCCTTCTATTTATATTCTCTTACCTAATCGCCCGGCCAGCATTCTGGAGCGGGGAGAGGTCAGGGAGTTGATGTCATCGTTGATATAAAGACGGAGAGGACAGGAACCTGAAGTCGTTTGGGTACCAGAGCTTGGCCACTTAGTATAGTTGGGGGACCTGTGTCAGGTCTCATCTACCCTTTGAGCCCCATGCGTGACATGGGAGCAAAAACATGTCCCCTCGACTTTGCAGGGTGGTGTGGGAACGAAAGAGGAGGACAAGCAGCAGGGGGTTCTATTCACCAGAAAGCATCACACAAGGGGTTTACCCCAAAGGCCTTCTGAGAAGCCATGCAGCCAGCCAGCCAGGGCCAGTGCCCAGAAATGGGGCACCTCCCCTACCATTCTCAGAGGGTCACTGCCTGCCTGGCTCTCTGGCTCCTACACTGCATGGCAGGAAATGGGCAGATGCCCTCAGGGACCTTGTGTGATGTCTGCTGTTAAAAGATGGGCTGCAGGGAGGGCAGACGAGTGGAGGGAAAGATCTACGGACAAGGAGTTCTTCTAATTTTTAATTTTTTTTAATGGCCACACGGGAGGCATATGTAAGTTCCCAGGCCAGGGATTGAACCCACGCCATAGCTGCTGTAATGCTGGATCCTTTAACACACTGCACTGGGCCGGGGATCGAACCAGCGCTGCCACAGGGACAAGTTGGATCATTAACCCACTGTGCCACAGCGGAAACTCCTGGGCAAGGAGTTTAGACACTGGGGTTCTAGGTACAGCTTTGCCGGTAACCCACATCTTAACCAGTGACTTGGCAAATAAAACAAACTACTAGGCTGAGAGCTGGTGAACTGTTAGGGAGGAAAATGGTTGAAACCAACATGGCTTATGAAGAATCAGTCATCAGAACGAGACTTTTTCAACAGGTATGAGAGTGATAAACCTGAACGTCACGTAGAAAGGACAGATCTGTATTCAGAAAGATAGAAATGAGCTGCCCCGCGCAGTTCGAACGGTCAGGATGGGGAGATGTGGTTGGGACAGAAATGCAATTGGGTGAATCCGTAAAGGTTTGACGTGCCCACGGGGAGAGGATGAAGGTCCCCAACAGGAATGTCTTCGCCCTCTCGGGTTCCACAGTTGTATTAGCCACAGATGCAGATCGGGGGTGTGATCAGATGACAAGCTGCTGCAGACACAGGCTTCTGCCCCCTTTCACACCGTGTATGCACGTCCTCCTGCCGCATCATTAATCCTGAGCTCTTCCCTCGGCCAGTTCCTACTCACGAATACTCCGTGTTCCAGAAAGCCCTAATCTTTCAGCACCTTTCCTCCATGTGTCTATACAGCCCTTCTCCTGTACTGTCTGTGCCAATAAACTCTTTAAGGGAAGTGACTGTGCCCCCGTCATGGTCCCCCTGGACCCCCTGGCTGAGCACAATGCCTCTTCCGCTCTTTGAGCCCCATGTGTGAAATGGAAGCGAAAGCATGTTCCCCGGACTGTGCAGGGTGCTGCGAGAAAGGAAGGGGAGGACAAAAGGCAGGGGTTTTGTTCGCCAGAAAGCATCACACAAGTGGTTTACTCTGAAGACCTTCTGAGGAGCTAGAAGCCATGCAGCCAGCCAGGGGCAGTGCCCAGGAATGGGGCACCCCCTGGCCCCGCCCATTCTCGGGGCGGAACCGAATTTTCCTATGACATGAAGCCAGAAACATGGTATATTGACTCATAAAACACAGATCCTAAACACCTTAACAGATTAAAAGAGATGGGTGAACGCCGTCTTAGCCCAATAAGATGGCCTTCATTTGGGAATAGATGTAGTTTGTGCAGAGGTGCATGAATAACAAATACACACACACATGGGGGAGCAAATATGCTAAACAATTACGTCTGTAAAGAAAAGCTCAAAGTTAGGAACAAATGCGTGTTTCGGTTAAGTCACCTGAAAAGTCAACGGCACTAAACAGCAGAAAGGTCTCCATCCAAGGCAGTGAGAGCCTCTCAGCCCGTGCTGGGTTAGCCCAGATCTGAGAGTTCCCAAGCCAGAGATGTCTGGAAGAGAGAAACCAGAAGGGCACAGGTTGGGAAGCCCAGAGATACGAGGAATGGCCCGAAGAACTGAACGTCGGCCTAGAGACGGACCACTTAGGAATCTGCAATTACTTTCGAATGTCTGGAGGGATCACGAGAGCAAGGAGATGGAATTTCGTCTTGGTAGATCCAGGAGGGGCAGAACCAGTGGGAGAAAGCAACAAACAGGCTTCAATTCACGTGGGGGGCAACTTTAAACGAATGTGAGGTCTCCTCAAGGCCCTGGCTCAGGACTAAGGCTTCCAGCCCAGAAGGTTCAGGTGGAGGCCAAACCGCCTCCTCCTGGGGATGCTGAGGACATGTGCAAAGGTAGACACTGTCAGGGCCACCTGTGTACTTCACCCCAGTCACGGGTCCAAGGGAAAGATCCACCACAGTCAGGGTTTGGCCGGGGGGGGGGGCGGTGTTCTGAGTGGACACGTGTCTGCCTCACCAGAACAAGCAGATGGTGGGTGTCCGCAGGGCACCAGTGGGAACGTGGGAGCCCAGCCCCACTAACAGAGAGCAACAGCGAACTGGTTCCACGGCGAACTGGTGGAAACGCAAGGTTGGAGCCATCCAACAGGGCTTGGCATCCTGCACCAACTCAAAGCCAAAGCCTTGAGGGCTCCAGCTCGGAAGACTTCCGGGCAGGCATAAAGGGCTTTCTCCAAAATCCGAAAAAGCATTTTGTGCCTCCCCAGTTGGCAGCTGGGATGAAGGCCTCTTTTTCTTCAGCGGGGCCGGTTAAATTCTTGGCACTGCTGGCTGGGAGCAAAGAGACGGTTCCCATGAAAAGGCACTGCCCAATGGACTCCCTGGCTACCTGCTAGTGGGGTGGCTGCCCTTACCAACAACAGAAGCTGGCAGCCAGAAGCATGGTCTTCTCCTGAGTTTTCTGGAACCTTTCGCAAATCCAGGTCGACGACCACCACCTCCACCCCAAAAAGCAAACACACCACATAAGCCCACCACCCAAGAAGGAGGCCCGTGAGGCGTCCTACTTTTCATTTTGCTAAGCTGCTGGAGGTAAAGGACCAAGCGGAAAGCAGGGTGCCAGAGTTCCTTTTCCCTGAGGCCCCGGTCCAAGTAAAACGGAGAGAAATGAGACTGGGAAAGAAAGAGAGAGACCTTCAACACCACAAAAAGCTAATGGCTGGAAACCGGGGGAGGAGCAGGGCTGGATGGCTGGAAACTGGGCTTCCTTGGTGGCTGAACGCATGCCCTACATAGACACGGAGAGAGGAGCCCCAGCCCCGTGCCAGCCCCCTGCAGGACAGGCGGACAGTGCTGGTTTTGTTGGCAGATTTTTTTTTCTTCTGGTGGGGTGCTTTCTTCCTGCACAGCAGGCGCCAGAGTGAAAGCTGACAAGCACTGGCAGAATTTTAAAAAATTGCTGCCCCTCTCCCACAGACGTCCATTATGTCTCCGGAGCCTCACGATTCACAGCATAAAAGCATAATCAAGAGAAATCACGGTTCAGCTCAGGCAGGGATGGGCAGAATAGTCCATTTAACTTCATGTTAAAAAAAGGCAAATAATTGGACCCAAATTTGTTTGAAATGGGAGTAGGAAATGGCTTGTTTTCAATCTATTTCAAATGAAAAGCCCCCATTAACTACTCCTTGGAAACTATTTAGTTTGGAAACAAGCTGAGTATGCCATGGGCAGTGGGCATTACAAGGCGAGGCCCAGCGTAACCTGTGTGAGAGCTCCAACCCTGTGACCTAGTTCCACACGGCTCGGAGGAAGGGCTGGCGGGCCCAGGGCTGCTCACAGCCCGGCGGACGGTTTCCCAAGGCAGTCTGCGAGACCACGCTGGCTGGAGGGAAGGAAGTCTTTCAAGTCGACAGAAAGCTCCAAACAACCTCTGGCTGGCTAAGAGAAGCACGGTAGCTGGGACCAAAGAGCAGCTCGAGATGGTGGGAAGCGAGCCATCCCGAAAAGGGAACGGAGTGGTGGTGCCTCGCTAGCATCAGAGGTCGGCGCCCCGACCGAAGCCTCGGGAGCCTGGAGCAGCCCCAGGGGGAGCTCACCTGTACACCTGCCTGGATGCTTCGACCATCTTCCTGCAGGCGGGGCCTGGGGGGAGCAGCCTCGGAGAGAGACTGGCTCTGAGCAGCCTTTCTCATGCAAGCAGCCACCTCCTCCTCACGCGAGTCAGCCTTGTAGCTTCTAGCCTGTTATTCCAGATGTGGCTCTATTAGCAAGTAGGCCAGTGGAATCACTCAGTGCTAACTTGCAAGGGGTCAGGGACTTTGACCCCCCCGCCTTGGTTACCTAGAGCCTAGCGCAGTACCTAGCACATGGCAGTGCCCCACCGGTGCGTGTGGAATGAATGAGTGGACAGCCCACAGAGGGACCAGGGGACCTCTTAAGGGAGAGGACTGGTGTGAGAAGCCTGGGTTTTCCTTTAAGCATGAAAAACGCAAATTTGAAAAGTTCACACATGCTGGAGTTCCCGTTATGGCTCAGGGGTAACGAACCCCACTAGTATCCATGAGGACTGGGGTTCGATTCCTGGCCTTGCTGAGTAGGTTAAGGATCTGGCGTTGCCGTGAGCTGTGGTGTGGGTCGCAGACACGGCTCAGATCTGGCATGGCTGTGGCTGTGGCTGTGGCTGGTGGCTGCAGCTCCCATTCAACCCCTAGCCTAGGTACTTCCATATGCCACAGGGGTGGCCCTAAAAAGACCAAAAAAAGAAAAAGAAAAGTTCACACATGCTGACAGTGCAAGAATCATATATTTTTCAGATAGGTTAAAAAAAAAAAACAAAACAAAAAACCTGTCAACTAATAATCTTGAAGTACAACGTAAAACACTGCCCCTGATATTAAAGACATCCTAGGAGTGCTTTAAGCAGCAGAGATGGTGTTTATCCCCCTGGAAGAACAAAGGCCCCCCGTCTCGGCTGCACTGTGCTCTGCAGGCCCTGCGTGTTCCTGGGGGAGGACACCTGCCCGGCCAAACTTCCTGCTCAGGCATCTTCGTTGTCCCAACTTACTGAGAGATTTACGTTTTTCCCTTAATTTCCTTTCTCCTCCTCTTTCTTTAATTTCTCCTCTGCCTTTCCTTCCTCTTTCATTTAACCTTTAGGGTTCTCTGAAAGTGATAAATCAACTCTTGGTCGGGCATCATGCCGTTTCTCTTGAGAACAGCAGGCCATTCTCTGGATGGCCTTCCCACACCGACTGCCGCTTTTCCTCCGGGCTAAGTTTGCGATCTCTCAGACCCGGTGAGTCCCTGCGATCTTGAAATGAAATGGAGAGAGCTGCTTGCTGAGAAATCTTCCTTTCATTGAAGAGCCGGGTTTACCTTTAATCGTCTGCATGTATAACAGAAATCAACTCAGGGAAGAAAGGCTTCTTCTCCCTAATTGTTTTACACCTTTCAGGGTGTATAATAAAGAAACAGCCTGTCCTTATTAATTTTAATGAAACAGAAACAGAATTCACCCTGAAAGACTAAAATGTTGATGCAATGACAATGAGAGCAAAACCCCAGGGCTGTAGTGCTTGGGAGCAGATGAGTGTAGCCACATAGATCCCGGCTACGGATCAAGTGCTTTTATTTGGCTTTGCACAGATTTATAGAGGACCTACTATGTACACGTCTCACACTGAGGACTGGTGGGCGGGGTGGGTAGCACATACTGAAGCCAGAGTGTTTGTCCCTGTTCTCCAGGGCAGCTGGGAATGGGTGCCAAGCACATTAAGGGGTGAAATGCTGAGTGTGGGCAGAGTCTGAGTTTCCTCTTTAGGTTTCACACTGGGATCCTGGATATGCGACACGGAAGAGGCCTGGGGACCAGAACGAGAGTTGGTGAGAAGGCTGGACGTGCATCTGATGCACTGCAGTTAGGAACACTTTCCCTCCTGTAGTTGCTTTTGATGCTCCCTCTGAAAAGGGCCTCGGCTTCTAGGAGAGCAGCCGGCAGTGGACCGGCAGGCCCCTGAGTGCAGGTTCTGGGGGGAGTTCTCTGCACTGCATGCCCACTCTGCGTGCTTGTGGTGAGGACCAACGAGGAAGGGCTCCATGCACACCCATGTGCCAGGAAAGTCCAAAATAGGACAAAGGTGCATCTACAACACTGAATCTCACATTATGCCTATTTTAATGGTGATATTTGGCTCTGAATTTTTTTTTTTTTTTTTTTTTTGTCTGTTTGCCTTTTTCTAGGGCCACTCCTGTGGCATATGGAGGTTCCCAGGCTAGGGGGCTAATGGGAGCTATAGCCACCAGCCTACACCAGAGCCACAGCCATGCCAGATCCAAGCCGCATTCTCAACCTACACCACAGCTGAGGGCAATGCTGGATCCCTAACCCACTGATCGAGGCCAGGGATCGAACCCTCAACCTCAAGATTCCCAGTCGGATTGTTAACCGCCGAGCCTCGACAGGAACTCTGGCTCTGAATTACTGTTAAAGGAACCCCAAGGAGGGATGACTTCTTGAGTCTAGAGGAGGGGTCAGGGCTGTGCTTCCGGACAGTTCCAAGCTCGGCAAACTCCTAACACCATTTGCTTCATGTTACTCCCCCCAAATCAAACTGCTCTGCCTGCAGCCCTTTATCGTCTCACCTCCCAACCTCCCGGCAGGCGCTGATGCTCTGTGTGTGTTGTTGAAAGGGTCAGAGGGCGACTAAATGAAGTTAGTTAGGGCTTCCAATAGCTTCCAGAACACTCTTGGTCACCAAGTAAGAGGAGAAAAAACACCACGGTGGTACAGTAAATTCTCCATTTCAACTTCAGTGTTAAGGATTATTTCTTATTCTAATAGTATGTATCTCTTGCTTTAGGGTCAACAGTAGTAATAAAAATATAAAAAGTATCAAGTGCTTCTCTCTGCCAGACCTTCAGCACCTTATATATACATTGTTTCATTTACTCCTCCCAATGATCCCATGCTATAGGTACTATTACTGCCGTTTCCACTATACAATGAGGAAACTGAGGCAGAGGGGTTATTTAAATTTCCCAAGGTCCAATAGCTTCCTAGTCAATACTATGGTTAAATTTGTTTGACTCCAGAACCCTTAACCACTACACTATACTTTTTCTTTTATCAAATCATAGTGAGAGTACACAATATCTGAAATTTTAAAAATTTCTTCTTGGTGGTATATAAAGTTAGCAATTCAACTCTATGGAGGCTTGTTACAATTAAGAAAATATATAGTGAGTTCCTTTTGTGGCTCAGCAGTTAATGAACCCCACTAGGACCCATGAGGAGGCAGGTTCGATCCCTGGTCTCATCAATGGGTTAAGGATCCGGCGTTGCTGTGAGCTGTGGTACAGGTTGCAGATGAGGCCCGGATCCTGCACTGCTGTGGCTGTGGTGTAGGCCAGTAGCTGTAGCTTCGATTCAACCTCTAGCCTGGGAAGTGCTATATGCTGTAGGTGTGGCCCTAAAAAAGCAAATATATGTATTTGCTATATATGATATATACATACATATACATAATTTTTTTTTTTTTTTACTGACTTGTGAAATTCTCAAGTCTGATAACCTCTTTGTGAGTTACACTGAATCCAAAAGTAAAATCATCTGATACCAAACCATACATTGAAACCATCATGGGGCCAACAGAGATTTCCCTTTGCATAAACTATCAAGGCTACAGCATCATTTAATGAGATTCTACTGAATATATATACAGGCAGAGCAAAGAGCACTGGCTCTGGAGTCAAATCATTTCAAATCATCCTAGCAGATGAGCCTTGATTCTCTCTTTACCCCTCGGTTGCTCAGTTTCTCTACAGGATACAGTACGTACCTAACAGAGTTATCTTAAGAATGGAGTGAGTCCATAGATGTGTCTGGCACACTGTTTGCCCAATAAATGAAAGCGCCCCCTCCCGTCATTACTGTTGCCATCACAACAATCACCATCACAGCCGTTACAGGAGCCCAGGCCAGGTGCTCACAGATAATGACACAACGTAGAGATGTTGTTCTCTGAGTTCCTACTTACACAACAATTTAAAAACTCATATTCCTGGCAACTCCCAGATAGTACATCTCCCACATGTTTGCCTTGCTGAAAAATCTCAGATGTAAGGAAATTTCTTCACTGGTCTTTCCCAAAGTGCCAACTCTTCCCGCATCAGAAAGTGGCCCTTGGGCGTTCCCGTCGTGGCGCAGTGGTTAACGAATCCGACTAGGAACCATGAGGTTGCAGGTTCGATCCCTGGCCTTGCTCAGTGGGTTAACGATCCGGCGTTGCCGTGAGCTGTGGTGTAGGTTGCAGATGCGGCTTGGATCCTGCGTTGCTGTGGCTCTGGTGTAGGCTGGTGGCTACAGCTCCGATTGGACCCCTAGCCTGGGAACCTCCATATGCCATGGGAGCAGCCCTAGAAAAGGCAAAAAGACAAAAAAAAAAAAAAAAAAAAAAAAAAAGAAAGAAAAAAAAAAGAAAGCGGCCCTTGGTTAAGTGGGTTCCTAAACAGGAGCAGACAAAAGGCTGCGTGAAGTCATCTCATCCAAGCTTGTGCTGAACTCTGATAAACCCGCCCAATACTGAGGAGCCACAATGGCAGAGCCCCGGGAGCAGGATGCGTCCCCTGCACGCAGGGGGACGGGGAGATGCGATCTTCCTCTCAGGGGCAGCTTTTTTTTTTTTTCTTTTTTTTGCTTTATAGGGCCACACCTACAATATATGGAGGTTCCCAGGCTAGAGGTCGAATCAGAGCTGTAGCTGCCAGCCTACACCACAGCCGTGTCTGCGACCTACACCACAGTTCATGACAATGATGGATCCTTTGCTTTGCGGCTGCCCCGACACTGGGGCTGCTTTCTTTAAATTCAGTAAGATACGGAGGCAAACCCTGGATCAGAGGCTCTGCCCTCTGTGCTGACGGACCCTCTGGTCTTCTCCTGCCATAACCATGCACAGCTACCAGGATGGGAACTACCGTCCACTCAGAACTGGGATCGAAGGGAAAAGAAACCAAGAAGGCGAGCACCCATGGTTTTAAATGCGGGTGGAATCAATGACCAAGTTGGGCTCCCAAGGATGGTACCAGCAACCTTCCCTCATGCCTTGGTCCCTAGAGGGTGTCCTATAGGCTTCAAGAGGTATCTCCCCCAAACAACAACAGCAGGAAAAAAAGGTGTCAGTGCCTGACGGTAGGAGCAGGGGTAGGAGTGGAGGACTGAAGGGGGCAGTCAGACGGGGAAGAAGGAGACAGCACGTCCCTCTGAATACAGAAACAACCTCCTCTCCACGCCTCCCCCCACCCCCGCCGGTCCCGTCTGCTCGTGGCAAAAAGAAGCAGTGACAACAAGGACCATGAGCAAGAGGACTGGGGAATTTTCACGGTTAGGCTCGGGGGTACCGAAAAGGGAGTGGGGAGAACCACAAAAGGCATCTTGCAGAAACACATCCCAAGTCCTTGCGCGCTGGGCTGTCATCATCCTAAGTAATTCTACACGGACAGGAAAAAGAAAGGCTTGAGCATAAGGTTTCTATCTGTGCGGCACAGAAGCTGATTAAAAATGCTAACTACCATGATTGTCCAACCACCAGACGCTCCCCAGAGACCCATGCTCGCAGATGGTGATTAGTTTGGGATGGCCAGAACACGCACCAGTACCATGTTGCCGTAACACCCACAGACTATCTGTCGCACTCCCAGGAGGCCGTTAAAGGCTGTTTACTTCATACAGTTAACTTGAACCATAAGCTTCACGAGCCTCTTTGATACAATTTTAATCACTCTCCTCATAAACCCATAACACTCCCCAGCCTGGATATGCATTTGCACACCGCACGACGCACGCGAAGCTCCCCTTGGAATTCTGCAGCCGGCGCCGCCCTCTCCCCACCCTCCGCCCCGCAGATGGCTGCATCCAGGCTGCGGAGCCGTCGTGGGCTTCCCTTGATTCACGCCGTTGCATTAGTGCTTCCCCGCATGGTCGTAGATCACGGCTCCCGGTGGAAATTGGGTGATAAAAGATCAATACCAGGACCTTGTAACAAATGTTCCAGCAGTGAAACAGCAAGCTACTGTTTATCTTTTCCAGAACACATCCCGCCCCCACCCCAAGCAAATTCTAATTTTCTAGACGGCCCTCAGCCATCCTTTCTGATATATATTTATTTGGAAAGCAAAAATAAGTGGGATCCTGGAGACCATTCCTGAATGGACACAAAGGCCTGTTTAATCACCCCGCCTCCCCGTCCAGATCCCATGGCTTTGGTCCCAACCCCCGCCCCGCAGGCCAGCAACGTGTTCTCTCTGGCAAGGCTTTGGGCACGGAAGCTGTGACATTTGGTGGCTACGCCAGCAGCAAGAAGGACAGCCTGGGATGAAAGGCAGGAGCCCTTTCAAGTAATTTTATGTGAATTCTCTGTGATCTGACATTTCTTTTATAGGTGGGGTTTGTCTGGCGTCTTGAGGTTCCAGGTCAGAAAAGGCAGAGGGTCTGAACAGGAGGGATTCAGTGCTGGCTTCAGCCCTTGGAAAGGACATAGCCCTGCAGGTCTGCAGCTCTCCACCGGCCCGCCTGCCTCCCCTGTAAAACAGAAACAGGGGCACCTCTTTCTTTCTGGTTGGCCTCGCTCACATGACTGCTGTGCGAATCAAATGAAAACCTATTTGTGAAGGGACTTTGTAAACTGTGAAATAGTAAAAAAAAAAAAAAAAAAAAAAAAAAAAAGGTTTTGAATTTTTAAATTTGCATCTACACCGCTGTTGCTGACTGATGTGGTTCTTTCTTTCTTTTTTTTCTTTTTTTTGGCCGCCTCGGCATAAGGCGTTCCTGTGCCGGGAATCAGATCAGGGCCACGGTCGAGGCCTATGGCCTACGCCACAGCTGGTGACGGTGCTGGATCCTTTAACCCACAGAGCCTGGCGGGGGACTGAACCTGCATCCTGGTGCTGCAGAGACACCACCAACCCTGTCGTGTCACAGTGGGAACTCCCTGATTGGGGGTCTTCATTCCCTTTTCTGGCGAGGCGAGGACGGCCTCAGGAGGGAACTGCAAGGTAACTGAGTTTGTGAAGCTGGCGTTTCCCAGGCTGCTCTACCCCGTGGTCTGCCCACGAGAAGCAGGTTCTCTGTGGTGTCGGGTCTAAAGGCTCTGGACCCTCCCATGGGCATCGCTGGTGCTGGCGAGTGCTCCTTTGGCGAGCACAGGGGTGTTGACGCATGGCTGGAGAGGATGAATGAGGTTACTCTTTCAACAAATAAACAGTCTTTGGGGAGACGTTTTCCCAAAGGTTGCTGTGACCTCCCGTCTGCTTTGCCCACCCTTGTGCCTGGCAGCTCACTGTTCCCTTTCTAGATGGCATGTTCTAGAAGACCACTTAAACTGCGGCTCCCTGTTCACCTCCCCAGATGGGGGCCTTATTCTGCATGTCTCTGGCTTCAGGAAACAGAAGTGACGGGCATGTCGGGTTCCCTCTATAAAACACTCCTTCTTGGTGATTTATTTCCCCTGAAAAGGAAGGCTCATGCTCTCCTCTCCCCCTCCCTCACAGAACTCAAGAGTCACAACTTGTGGAGTTCCTGTCGTGGTGCAGTGGTTAACGAACCCAACTAGGAACCATGAGGTTATGGGTTCCATCCCTGGCCTTGCTCAGTGGGTGAAGGATCCGGTGTTGCCGTGAACTGTGGTGTAGGTTGCAGACGCAGCTTGGATCCCACGTTGCTGTGGCTCAGGCATAGGCCAGCAGCTGCAGCTCCGATTCGACCCCTAGTCTGGGAATCTCCATATGCCGCAGGAGCGGCCCAAGAAATGGCAAAAAGACAAAAAAAAAAAAAAAAAAAAAAGAGTCACAACTTGCACATGGTGGCACCTGCAAGCCTGTCCTCTCAGTGAAAACCAGGACTTCCTATTTCCTGCTCATGTTCCTTCTCGCCCTCTCGCCGGACACCATGATTTCGTCTCTGTTGAGGATTCCTGACCCACAGCCCATCTCTGCTCTAGGAATTTATCACCTTGGACGGTTGCAAGAAGAGCTGTATCACTGGGGAGTTCATATCGTGGCACAGTGGTTAACGAATCCGACTAGGAACCATGAGGTTGGGGGTCCGATCCCTGGCCTTGCTCAGTGGGTTAACGATCCGGCGTTGCCGTGAGCTGTGGTGTAGGTCACAGACACACCTCGGATCCCAAGTTGCTGTGGCTTCGGCACAGGTCTGTGGCTACAACTCTGATTCGACTCCCAGCCTGGGAACCTCCCTACGCTGCAGATGCGGCCCTAAAAAGCAAAACAACAACAACAACAGCAGCAAAACAATTGTATCATCGGGCCCTTTCCTGATAAAGACATTGATTTCACATTCCAGTCCAAGGACTCCTTAAATTCAACAGAACTTCAGGCTCTTTGGAGGGAATTAATGTCTACCTACATTATCTATCCTCTGACTTTAAACCTATGTGCTCTGAACAAGGCTCACTGAAGTTCGTGTAAGGAGGCGTCTGATTCCTCTGAACAGAGAAATACAAAACTTGTTCTGGAAACCCAACTCCAGGCCCCACTACCCACCTGCTTGTCTCCCTATTCTAAATCGAGATGTCACTGATTAAATCAAAGCTCTGCCTCCTGTCTCAGAGGGAAGATAAATCTTGGAGAACACGGCGACCACTGCAGGCACCGCTTCCATCCCATCGCATTAATGCTGGGACTTCAGGTTGCCATAACAACTTCCCCGGAGCGTTTAACACCCAGAAGCCTATTTCCACTGTTTATATTTAGTGCTATTTGTGTAGACCGAGGCTTTCTTCTTTCTCTTCTACATCCCCTTTGAACAAAAGAAGAAGCGGTATGGATAGAGCAAAGTGAGGAACGTATTTCACGGCATCCGTACAACGGCTATGGGGTGAAGAGGGACTTCTCTTTTCTTGGTGAGCGTGGGTGGGGAAAGCATGCCAGGAGGGCGAGTTTCTAGGGTTTGATGAAATAACTATTATGTTGATCAATACCTAAAATGGCTGCGTAAATGATCGGAGCAGTTATTACGGCGAAGTGACTCTACCCCTGAAACGCGGAGGGGATGAGTGGGGAATTCAACCAAAAAACAGAAGGAAACAAAACAAAAAAAAATCCCAAAGAGCCCTGAGCAGCTCCAGTGCTGGGCGGAGAGACAGCGAATCAAATTCTGCCGGAGGGACCAGGATGTCCACGTCCAGCAGGGAGGAGAGGCCTCAAGCGCCAGACGGTTCCTGGTCTGCCCAGAGCGCGCTGCCACTGCTGTAAGGGAGCTGCTGTCTGCTGGCCCCGGGCACGGCGTTCCGGAGTTTGAAGGCTCTGCAGAGGCCCCTGGAGACCCTGTCATCTGCATGGGATTCTGGAGAGGAGGAGACTAGAGAAGCCGGGACGAAGGAGAGCAAAGCGTGAGTCCCAGGAACGGAGGAACGGCCGTCTGCCCGCCTGACCGTCCTTCCAGGAAGGATCTGAAACAGCCTCTGAAAATAGGCTGAAAAGCTGCCAAACCAGAAGGGCAGGGAGAGTGCGGAATCCATGTCTTGGGAGGAAACATCCCATTCGCCTCCATAAACACTGACTGAGCACCATCTGTATGCAACGCTGGGCGGCGGGGGGGCATGGGCTGACTGGTGACAAGGATGACTGAGACCTCTCGGGGGTCGGTGAGGGTGTGGGGAGTGGGCGAGGGGAAGGCAGAGACTCAGCCACCAGGGAAGATGATGGAGGGAGGAAGGAAAAGGAGTCAGAGGCCCAGGAGCGGCTGGAGACGGGGGAGCAGCTGTGGAGAGGTGCTTTCTGAGTGAGACGGGACAGAAGCAGGGCCTTGACGTTGCACAGAATCTGACTGGTCTGGGGGCAGGGGGTGCTCAGAAGACACCCGGGAAGATGGGGGCAGAGCGGGTGGTGGAGTCGGGCAACTGAGAGCAAAGATCGGGCGTGCAGGGCGGTCCCCTTCCTGTGAGTTGGTTGTGCAAGGAGATGCCTGAGAGGAATCAGGGTCTGAGCTGTGTTAGTGGAAAGGAAGGTAGGTCAGGAGACCTTGCAAGGATAGAAGTGACAAACCTGGGTGACTCAGGCGACGTGGGAGCTGAGGGAAGGCGGGAAGCATGGGGACGGTGATGATTCTCTCGAGATGGGACTCAGGAGAGCAGCTGTCCCTGGGCCGGCCCGAGACGGGGTGCATCACGGGCCCAGTGCCCTTGTGTGTGGGGATCCGGGGCAGGACCTCCCCATCAGGAGATGCGCTGGGAGCTGGGGCTGGGGCCACCTGCTGGGTGCCCCCGTATCTGCCTCTGGAGTCCTTCTGCGGAGCTCTGGGGCCTGAAGCTGCATTTCCTCACTGAATGCTCTCCTCCAGGCTGCTGCCTCTGCTCTGTGGGTTTCCACTCCAGGGTGACTCTCCTCCGCAAAGCAGCCCTCTGTCCTCCACAGGGAAGGCTTTTCAAGCCCCCTTTCCTATCTGTTTCAGTCTCACCAAATCTCTGTGATATTTCCAAGGTCAGAGTCACCACGCAAGGCTAAAAAAAAAAGCCACCCACATTTTGATCCTCCCATGTTCTGAATGTTTCTGAGTCCTAAAAATTTATTTATTTATTTATTTTTATTTTTTGTCTTTTTAGGGCCACACCTGTGGCATATGGAGGTTCCCAGGCTAGGCGCTGAATCGAAGCTGCAGCTGCTACACCACAGCCACAGCCACACCAGATCCAAGCCGTGTCTGCGACCTACACCACAACTCAGGGCAACGCTGGATCCTTAACCCACTGATCGAGGCCAGGGATCGAACCTGCATCCTCAGGGATGCTGGTCAGATTCGTTTCCACTAAGCCACAATGGGAACTCCTAAAAAATTTATTTTTAATTCTTGGGTATCTCCAGGCTTCACCCACTCTGTACTTTTTATTTCAAACCAGTAATCTCCCTGGCCCCTCCACTGTAACTAGTTTTGTAGTGCTTGTCTTTAAAAAAACCTGTTCCTGGGTGTTTCTCGCCACGCTCCCCTTCACGTTCACTTTAAAGTTGTTGTGATCAGATGAGCTGGTATCTGGGGAAAAAAGTCTCTGTTTCCATTTGCATGATGTATAATTCCTTCCTGGTTCTCTTTTGAAGTTTCTGAGCTCGAGTGCATGAGTTCACCCCTCCACTCATTCAACAAATCACCCCTGGTCACCGGGACAGGGACCATCTAAAAGGGGAGCCCCTGGCCTCCCCAAACTTTCAGTCTTTTAGGGGAGGCAACCTAATCAATGGAAGACTGCAACTGTGATGAGCACCCTGAGGAGGAGGAAGTAAGAGAGCATCGGGAAGGGGAGGCAAATGGTCCACTAGGGCAGCGGTGGGGGAGCAGAACGAGGGGCCTCAGGAGGCAGGCGAGGCCCTTCCCCAGAAGTAAGGACCGAGGGCGTGAGACCATCTGCCAGGGCAGCTACGGAAGACGTTCCTTGAAGAATGGGCTGCTGGATAAAATAACTGCAGGACCCTTGCCATCGCAAAGATACTCTGGTTCTACAAGCAGGACCAACCGAGAGGGAAAAGAACAGTGTGATTTATGCAAACGCCCTCGCCCTCGAGCCAGTGCACTCATTAGATCCAACTCTATGTCACTGACCAGCGGATACAAATGTCCACCGCTTTCTCTATTGAAGATCTTATCAAGGCGTCCACTCCAGGCAATAAACTACAGGAGAAAGCCTCTAGAAGCAAGCGGTCTTGCAGACACCATATATTGAGCAATTCCTATTGATGTTAATCATTTATTTGAGAGGAAGAATAAAACACGTTAAAGGGACTTCAAGGGATTACTCTTCCTTTATTGATAACCCATTAACATTTAATGAACTGGAATAATGGTCACAGCAGCTTGAAGCTGTCTAGAAAGGCAGAGAACTGGGTTGACTCCCATACAACAGACTCACAAAGCACCACCCTGATGCGTTTCTGGGTGTCCTGGTCAACCCCCTCCTCTGTGTGAGGAAGACGCGGTCACCAGGTTCAAGCCATTTCTTTTTTAAAGGGAGACCAGGCATCTCCCACCAGGTAACACCAGCATCCAGGCCCCACCTGGAACAAGCTGAATGCGGATGGATGCTGATGAGGCCCCTGGATGCCGAGAAGCGCAAGAGCCACTGTCACCATGTATTGGGATCCCCCTCACAGACACACCCGACCTGCCACACGGTGGAAACAAGTCTTCGCCCAGGGTGATGGACTTTCTGTAAGAGAGTCATAACTTCCCCACGCCTCTTGAAAATCCCAAGACTGCCCCAGCTCATCCCCACGGTTCCTTTCCGCTTCTTCTCTCTCTTCTCATCACAGTTCTTCTTTATAGACCTTGACATAAAGTAGTGTCAACAGATCAACGGTCTTGGCATCTGCCTTCAGAAGGAATGGTTCAGTAGTAGCTGCAGCAAACTGAAATAGCGGACATGTCTCTCCATGGCATGGGACTTGCTCAAACACCTTCACTGAACAGATTAATTCATTTAATTTCTCAAGGGAAAAAAAATGGGGCTTAATTGATCTAGCAGGTCTACCACGAAATTATGTTACTTTGAATCCTGTGAAGGAATTACAGAGTTTCTGCTACTTGCAGGGTGGTGGCAGCTAGGAACCTAGGCTAGAGACATTCCGACCACAGACCAGACCAGTCGTTCAACTATCTTTTGCCTAGAACCACACAGGTGATACTTCCAGCACAGATTCCTTCTTGACCCACAGGTATCTCTCCAAGGATGCTAAAGAAGCAGGGTAGGCTGTACCTTCCAGCAATAGGATGTAACCTGTCCGCCCGTCACCCTTTCTCTTGGGTCCACCCCAACCAGGGCGGGGCTGCACTGTGGTTTGGACCCTCGGAACTAATGCCCAGAACCACAGGGCTTGTCTGAGAACTTACCTGAGCCCTGGAAGAGGCCCCCCAGCCTGACTCCCAAAGAAGAGTCTGGATTTGCTTGCAAGGACTCCTGCAGCTCTGCTTAGGGAGAGGGAGAATGGTCTTCCGTTCAGGCGGGAGTCCAATTTTCACAATAAGATGTCAACTTTACCACCTGCACTTCTGATTTCTAAGGCATAAGGCTCTGCCCTGGACCAGCAACAGAGAATACAAACACACCAGGCTCTTGTCAGAGAATACATTCTCAAACTGTCTGCTATTCAACTCCCATCAAAAGCCCAGCTGAGAAAAGCAATATTTACAAAAGATTATTTGAAGGACAAGCAGTTCATCCATTCTTCAAAACACTCTAAATTCCATCCGTGGATCAAACCTGACCACCTCACGGCTTCACACTAGGGCCGTATTACCTTAGCCCCACATGGAACTGCCGTCTCTGAATTGTATTTTAATGTCCTGCCATTTGCTCCTATCAAAAAAGTTACTAGAAGAAACAGTCATATAGAAGTCGGCGATTGCATTGCAGGGACACACTGTTGGAACACCGCGCACTACACAAAGTCCCACGTGCGAAAGTTATCTCGGAAAGAAGCTTGATTCTTGAAGAGACAATGCTCTCCTTTTCTAAGTAACCTCAGAGTGCATTTGACCTTGGCTGCCAGGAATCTCCGTGTCAAATCGGGACGCTCCCTTGTGGTAATTACATGGATCCTGAAGTTTCCCATATCTGTTGTCTGCTATTCTTGGTCACTATTTTCTTTTTCTATGTTCACGGCTACTTATCTGACGTATATTTTTAATCAACTATTATAGAACTGTTATGGTACCAGGTGATGGTACAAATAAGTGAAAAAATGCACGGAATGTCTCTGTTTATTTAAACACCATGCCTACTGAGTCATTCTTTTGTCTTTTTTTTTTTTTTTTTTTTGTTTTTTGTTGTTGTTGTTGTTGTTGTTGCTATTTCTTGGGCCGCTCCCGCGGCATATGGAGGTTCCCAGGCTAGGGGTTGAATCGGAGCTGTAGCCACCGGCCTACACCAGAGCCACAGCAACGCAGGATCCGAGCCGCGTCTGCAACCTACACCACAGCTCACGGCAACGCCGGATCGTTAACCCACTGAGCAAGGGCAGGGATCGAACCCGCGACCTCATGGTTCCTAGTCGGATTCGTTAACCACTGCGCCACGACGGGAACTCCCCTACTGAGTCATTCTTACTTGAGTGGCAATTCTCTGCTTTTCTTTTTTGGTCTTTTTAGGGCCGTACCCATGGCATATGGAGGTTCCCAGGCGAGGGGTGGAATGGGAGCTCCAGCTGCCAGCCTACGCCACAGCCACAGCAACGCAGGGCCCAAGCTGTGTCTGCGACCTACACCACAGGTCACAGCAATGCCGGATCCCCCGACCCACTGAGGGAGGCCAGGGATTGAACCCGCATCCTCAAGGATACTAGTCCGATTTGCTTCCGCTGCGCCACAACGGGAACTCTGGCAGTTCTCTTCTTGATATTAGTCACTGGAGCTGTAGCAGTAACAGTGCCAATGATGATACTTGTACTCGTAAGAAAGCTATCACTTAGCTTGTAGTTCCTCTGTATCTAAGAACTGCAGTAAGCTTTCACACATTATTTTACCTAACCTTCTCAATAACCCCTGTAAGCCTAGTACTATTAGCCTCATTTTACAGATGAGGACACTGAGGCTCCAAGAGGGTGAAACCATTTGTCTGTTAAGTACCCAGTGAAAGCAGAATCACACCCACGTGTATCTGACTCCAAACTGCAACAAGAAATTGTCACTCTCAGTGTAATGGGCTGTTTAAAGGGAGAAAGACAACATTAAAATAACAAATGCTACAGATCTCAGGCTGGGACTTTTACTTTTTTCCTCTTTGTATCATAGTGAAGCATTGCATCAAAGGCTGCCCACAGATGCCCACAACCGTATCTCGCATGTCCTAATCAAAGCCCACTGAAAAAGCAATCTAGTAGAAGGCAACGACGGAAGTGCATTTTGTAGGTTATGACCAAGTCAGGGGTGTAGATAGTATCATTGTGACAAAACCTAAAAAGCTGAACAGAGACCCATCAGCATCACCCAAACACTGGAGTCTAAGGACTTTGGAGAGACTTCCTACAGAGCCTGGCCGGTATCCTAGAGCTTCAGATGACTTTGGCCCCCTTGGGAGACACTGATGTTTGGGCTCACGTGGCAGACCAACAGCCCACCGCAAGGAGACTGGCACAGACTGTGACTGGTGTTGACGTCACAGGGTGGGATGGAATCCCTGCCTTCAAGGTTTCCTCCTTTCTTCACTCCCCATATACAGCCCTTTGTCCTCACACCTCTAGCAGCCTTCAGAAGAAATGCCTACACGAGCGGATGGTGATACACACAAGAACCTTCATTTCAGAACTGGAGGATGCACAGAGCCTGGGACTTGTTCTCCATTCCAGGTACAAGGGTCAAGGTTAGGGACACGTACCCATTCATCCATTCACTGACCAAACACCTAGCATCTGCCAGGCTTAGGAAGATGGAAGAACGGGCAGACCTTGGATTGGGCAATGGTTACTTAGCTATGACAACAAGCGCATGAACCATAAAAAAAGAAAACTGATCCACTGGACCTCATCGAAATGGATGATGTTTGTGCTTCAAAAGACACCATTAAGAAAAGGAAAAGACCAGTCATAGACTGGGAGAAAATAGTTTCAAATCACCCGTCTTAAAAGGATTTGTGTCCATTACGTACAGAGGACTCTCTGCATTGTAAGCTACACATGGGTCAACTTTATCATTTGTAAATTAAATCTCAATAAAGTTTCAAAACTAGTGCACTCAGCCAACAGCTTCTTTCAGCAGTTCCTCCCTCGTCCCCTTCTTTCCTCCACCTTCCTCATGGGCAGCGGATGAGAACGTCTCAGTAGGTCGTAACTGGTCGCAATCAGAGCCCTGCCCATGTCACTTTCTGAGTCCTTCAGCAAGTTACTCTCTCTCTAAATCTCAACGTCTCCCCTTTGATAAAACGGTGATAAGCTCTGTACTGCTTATCTCAGTGAGGTGCTGGGCGTAGCATATGGGATGTGACGCTATCCATCAAAGATTTTGGTTTTGTTGGGCTATTACGCCTACTCTTGAGCCCTGGGACTTATACTAAAGGGAGTTCGCCGTGCTTAACACTCAATCTATGTTCTGGATTAAATTCTAATTGGGTTTCAGTGGCATTCAGACATAGAGCTTTTATTCCTTTTGTGATAGAGTGACTGGTTTTAGGCACCAAGGCTGGGCTGGGGGGAAGGGATGTGGCATCTGCTCACCATCACTGCCATCCAGCATAATTTTAAAGGAAGCAGTTCCAGGTTAGACTCTCATAGGGGCTCTCTCTTTCAAAGGAAAGAGAGAAGGTGAAACTTTAGGTCAAAAAAAAAAAAAAAAAAAAAGACATTAGTCCTATCCTTTGAAGAGTTGTTGAACCAACAAACCTGAAACATTCCTTGAACTATATTGGAATTTATTCTTTGTCTTTCTAAGGGCATGTCCTTTGAATATGAGAGTTCCTCACGACCTAGCTGATGCTACCCTTTTTATTTGATACCGGAGGCTCCTAACACTTTTTTTTTCTCTTTCCAGCCGTTCCTGCGGCATATGGAAGTTCCGGAGCTAAGGGTTTAATTGGAACCGCAGCTGCCCGCCTACGCCACCAGCCACAGCAGCAGTGGATCCAAGCCCCATCTTTGACCTACACTGCAACTTGCAGCGATGCCAGAGCCTTAACCCACTGAGTAAGGCCAGGGATTGAATCTGCACCCTCACAAACACTATGCTGGGTTCCTAACCCACTGAGCCACAATGGGAACTCCTCCCAACAATTTTCTTCTTCTTCTTCTTTTTTTTTTTTTTTTTTGTCTCTTTTGTCATTTCTTGGGCCGCTCCAGCGGCATATGGAGGATCCCAGGCTAGGGGTCTAATCGGAGCTGTAGCCACCACAGCCACAGCCACGCAGGATCCGAGCTGTGTCTGTGACCTACACCACAGCTCACAGCAACGCCGGACCCCCGACCCACTGAGGGAGGCCAGGGATCGAACCCGCAACCTCATGGTTCCTAGTTGGATTCGTTAACCACTGAGCCATGATGGGAACTTCCCAACAATTTTCAGTTGGGAAAAAGATAGGGAGTAGATGTAAAAGAAAAAGGCAGACCGGGCCAGGGAAGACTTTTTGGAGCTTTGTTACATATCTGCCGAGTGAACACATCCCACACTCAGGAAGGCTGTGATGCATGTGAGGCCTTAGTTCAGAAATCCAGGAATGAAAACTGGGTTTGTTGTTCCATCTACTATTTATGGTCAAGGTGGCCCGGACCCCCGTTTTCTCACCTAGAGACAAGATTGCACTTAATTATCTGCAAGGTCTCCGACAGCTGTATAATTCTCTAACTCTCCAAGCACAGATCTCCATACTTTTTTCATTGTAATCACAACAAGTAAATATAAAATCAAACAACGTAACCATAGTAGGTTGAACCCTATGAAAGGACTGATCTTTGACCCCTTTTGATCAGTAAATGGCAATTTCAAATGGTTCAGCTTAGCATCCAGTCTCCTAAGTGCAAGTCTCCCCTTGTTGCTCTAGCATCGCTCTGGCGGATATTAATAACTTATATTTTGCACAGCGCTTTGAAAGTTTGAAAGTGCTTTCATGTACATTATTCATATGCAACAAACATTTCCTGAGGGCCTGCTATATGCTTGGGGCTTTCAAGGCAGAGCTTCTCATTTAGTCCTCCTAACAGCTGAGAAAGGTGGGTTTATTCTGACCTCCAGGGACGTGAAAAAGCTCAGGACAATAGGAGGAGGTACCCAAGGTCACAGAGCGAGGAAGTGACAGCGGGATTCACACTCAGTTCCTTCCACAGATCCTCCTCCCGGTGGCCCCAGCAAGCCTCACCTCTTTCTCTTACCCTGAGCGCCCTGCAAAGGTAAGGCCTTCCTGCTTTGGACGGGCGGACAGAGCATGTTTCAGGCCGGCCCTGATCCCCGCCCCCGCCCCCTCGCTTGCAGCACCACGCTTGCAACCAAAAACGGCAGATTCCTTCCCAAATCCTGAGGGCGAAGCAAAGTGCAGCAGTGTGGGAGGAGGAGGGGGCGGCTCCTATCTGCAGACACTCTTGCCGAGGGGGGAGAAAGCGCATCTTCTAGCTAAAAAGCTCTGTTGCTTGGCTCGAAGCTAACCCCTGCGACATACATTACTGTCTTTCTGTTCAATCGGTGTTCTGCTACAAGAATCGGTTACATTCAATCATCTGAAAGAGCTATTAAAATGCTGATAAAAAATTCATAAAGTAACACACAGTAATGAATCAGGAGAATTCAGTAAAGTGAGACCTACCCTTAGAGCAGGGCAAAAATGAAGGTGAACGATCGTTTGGGCCCAGCGGCCATGAAATACCCTTTTGGAAGATGAATAATTCTGTTTAGGGCTGATAAGTTGAACTAATTTATAATGCTGTTTTAGGTCCACTGCTGAAATATTTCAAATCCCTCAACTTTAAAATGCATTGCCTGTCAGAAACTGGTCTCTTAACAGTTTCCTCTTAACATTTTTCAAAATGTAACCTAGACCAATTTGCATGATTTAATGCTTATTGTATTATACTGTGCAAGATTTAAAATGGGAAATAAAATTTAAAAAAAAAAAGAGAGCGAGAGAGAGCGAGGGAGAGAGGGAGAGACGGGGAGAAGCAGACAAGGTGGCAGGAAAGGAACAAATGAAGGCCGAGGGGAGAAGGAAGATCTGTCAGTTCTGGGCCGAACATGCTGCTGGACGTCCAGGACCCACAAGTGTCTAACCTGGTGAGGAGAGCTGGGTGGCCAAGTCTTTTGGAAACCACTCTCACGACAGCAAGACAAGAATGCAAATGCGTGATTCACTAGGAGACGGCAGACCGAAGCGCTCCCCTAAAGTCCCACCATCACCCTCACACCCACGTTCAAATGATTCCCAGAGGCCTTGGCAAGCCTCCGAGGAGGCACTGCCATGCTTTGGGTCATGTCCTCATTATTTTTCACCTGGATTCTTGCAAAAAGCCTCTTAATTGGCATCCCTTTCGTAAGCCTCGCCTCTCCTTAATGCATACGCTCTTCTACGGCTGTACTTTTCTCCCAAAAGCAAATCTGATCACATCACTCATTTTAAGAACCCTCAATGGCTCCCCACTGCCTCCAGGAGAGACTGAGCGCCAGAGCATCGCCTAGGAGACCCTTTATGCTACTACAGCTTCCAACTCATCTAGTTGGTTACATCTTCTGCTACTTTAGAAAAAAAATAAAGGAAACAATGAATGGTCACAAAGTATATAACTGAAAAAAAAAAAAGTCTGCTCAGATTACCTAAAGAACTCTATAGGACAATACCAAAAAAAAAAGGCAAACTAGTTTTAAAAAATGGGGCAAAAGACATCAATATGTTGAATAGCCTATAAATATGTAAGAAGATGCTCAATTATAGTAAAAGTGAGATAGCATTTTATACCCATCAGATAGGCAAATATTCAAATGTCTACTGAGAGTAAATGCTAGATAAGATATAGTGAAAGGGAACTCTCCCATCCTTTCGGGATGTGACAACAATCACTGGAGACCACAAGCAGCAGTAAGCAGTCAAGGTCAAGCTGCCCACACCTTAGGAACCTTGATACTAAGAAACCCAGGGTCATTAGGGAAGTCTTCATAAAACTGAAAATGAGAGTCACTCTAAATACCCACCAACAGCATGGTTTAACCATATAGGGAAATAACACACAGTACTTAAACTGGAGCCACACTTAATCTAGACAAACATCTAAAACATGCAAATGCTGCTACGAGCAACATGGATGGATCTAGAAATTATCATATTAAGTGACGTCAGTCAGACAGAGAAAGACAACTATCATATGAGATGACTCATATATGCGATCTAATAAAAAATAATACAAAAGAACTTATTCACAAAACAGAAACAAAGATTTTGGGGGGCTTGGGGGATTCTTTTTTTTATTATTAAAGTACAGTTGATTTACAATGCTGCGCCAATTTCTGCTGTAGAGCGAAGTGACCCAGTCATACACACACACACACACACACACACACACACACACACTCCTTTTGTTGTATTATCTTCCAATTTGTTCTATCCCAAGCAATTGGATAGAGTTCCCTGTACTGTCCAACAGCAGGACCTCATTGCCTATCCACTCTAAATGGAATAGTTGGCATCTACTAACCCCAAACTCCCAGTTCCTCCCACTCCCCCCCTCCTCACCTGGCAACCACGAGTCTGTGCTCTATGTCTGTGATGGACTCAAAGATTTTGAAACTAAACTTACGGTGACCAAAGGGGAAACAGTGGGGGGAGAGATAAATTAGGAGTTTGTGATTAACTTATACACACTACTATATATAAAAACAGGTAATTAACAAGGACCTACTGTGTAGCACAGGGAAAACTACTCAATATTATATAACACACATGGGAAAAGAATCTGAAAAAGAACAGATATATGTGTATGTATAACAATTCATTTTGCCGTACACCTGAAACTAACACAATATCATAAGTCAACTATACTTCAATAAGATGTTTTTTAAAGTGCTGTTCAGAAAGCAACTTCCAAAAGGATATGTATGGAAGACATGATTTGTTACAGTTAAAAATTGTAAAACAGTTGCTCCCATCGTGGCTCAGTGGTTAATGAACCCAACTAGTATCCATGAAGATGCATATTTGATCCCTGGCCTCAATCGGTGGATCAGGGATCTGGCGTTGCCATGAGCTGTGGTGTTGGTCACAGACATGGCTTGGATCCCAAGTGCTGTGGCTGTGGTGTAGGCCGGCAGCTACAGCTCGGATTCGCCCCCTAGCCTGGGAACCTCCATATGCCGCAGGTGTGGCCCTAAAAAGACAAAAACCAAAAAGCAGCCCTCCCCATTGGAAAACAAATCTACAAGGTGTCTCTTCAGTGAACTGTAGGGTGACTCAAAGGCAAAATATGTGATCCTTTCAGCAATAGTACTTGCTTTTTATAAGGGCGTGAGGCCAGGACTAAAATACCCCGCTAAGAGCAAAAGATGGATTACAGCAACAATTTCTAACTTTTTTGGGTTTTTTGGTCTTTTTTTTTGCCTTTTTTTCTAGGGCCGCTCCTGCGGCATATGGAGGTTCCCAGGCTAGGGGGTCGAATTGGAGCTGTAGCCACCGGCCTACGCCAGAGCCACAGCCACGCGGGATCCGAGCTGCGTCTGTGACGTACACCACAGCGCACGGCAACGCCGGATCCTTAGCCCCCTGAGCGAGGCCAGGGATGGAACCTGCAATCTCATGGTTCCTAGCTGGATTCATTAACCACTGAGCCATGACAGGAACTCCGACAGCAACCACCTCTGAGTGGAGTGAGCTTCATCTGTGGGGTGGCTCCGGGTGCTGGCATGGGGCTGGGGGTGGGAGGACAAATAACATGGCCTCCGGGCCTGGCAGACTCGACACTGTCCCCTTGTCACATCCTCCCTCCCGTAATGGAACGTCTGTGACCGTCCGCAGATGTCTGCTGTCTCCAGTCTTGGAGAACAACTGCGCCTCTTACGGAAGCTCTGGCTTTGCGGGCTGTTTCTCCTCTTCTTCATTTGGGAGGCTGTGGGTCTGATCAGAAATAGCTACTCTGGTTGACAGAGAGCCCTGCTGCCCAGAGACTTTTACAAATCTTGATTAATTGTTTCAATGCCTTGGTAGGAAGGGTTTCCTCCATGTTGTGTTACTTAAAAAGTTTTACACAACCCAGTTGTCAGATGGAGGCAAAACCCCCACATAACATGTGATAATAAGGCTGTTCCTGGGAAGGGCACACTAATCCCCGTATTTATTCACCTGTTCCCCATTACCCAGATCGGTTCAACCAGCACTTTGTCCATCAGCACGTGGGTACTTAAAGCTGAGTAGCCTCTTTTGTAATTGCTGGCAACAGCAAAAGCCAAATGGTGAGCCCTCGAATGTGGCTGGACTGTGGGAGCCGCCTGACAGATCACGACCACACTGGCTTGTCCAAGACGGAGGGCCCCCCTCACGTCACTCCGCAGTGTCTATACAGCAGAAGCCGCATGGGTTAACTTTTTTTTTTTTTTTTTTTAAAGTGAGTTTTGAAAAGTAACAAGAGGAAAAGCCAAAAGAAATTATTTCCTCTGGTGACATTTCTGCTGGGTTACACCTCCACCCAAGATTTATAGCTTCACAAAGCCGCAAAACTAACCATATGGTCAATTAAAAAGAATTCCAATTTCCGCGCTCCTGGGCCCAGAATCTGAGAGAGAGAGAGGTTTCCTGTTTAACAAGGATCTCGGCTTTTTGTGGGAGGGGCATTTAAAAAACACCCCAAATCATGTAAGCTAACATTAGGAGAAGCAAAGGATGCTTTCCCACTGCAGAGGGGAAGGAAAGAAGGCTTCGTGGCCTGCCTCGGCCCTTGATCTTCAAGGAGCTGTGGGGGCAGGAGGGCCATTTGAAACATCGTCATCACCTGCCCCCGTTGCTTCTGACCCCCGGATAATTTTTATAGAGTCACAAGTGAGTTGAAGCACTCCAAAGAATTTCACACTTCCCTCCAACTGGTCTGGCTTCACCTCGGCATCAAATGGCTCAAAACAGCATTTGAAATCTTAGATTCAGCAGGCTCAGCCATGTCCAGAAAAAGCCCCGCGCACGCCTCTGTGTCGCCACTATCAAATGAACATGTGGGTCATCTGACCTGCCGGGTGCTGATGGGCTTTCGGAGCACGTGGCCCACCCGTTCACCGCTGCCTTGAGGGGGAACGCCCGAGTGTCCAGCGGCCGGCTGAGAAAACCATGGAGACCCCCGCTCAGAGCTGGAAGAGGAAGGGCCCGCACCAACGGGTGCTGCCCGCCACATCCTGCCAAGACACCCCCATGGCGCACCTTCTTCACTCTCTGAATTATAGAAAGATTGGTAACTGACTGTCATCCATAAGCTCCTGAGGTTGGGGAGGGTTCCAGCAGGCCCACCTGTCAATCAAACTGGGACATTTTTGAGAGTTAAAGGGGGGGGCACTTTCATGCCAGAACAAAAGACACACATGAACTGGGGCTGTCCCAGCGACACAAGGTGTGTGAGTACCTGGGTGTAGGGGGGATTTTTTTTTTTTTTTTTTTTTTTTTAATGGCCTCTTCAAATGTCAAGGGAAAAAAAGAGAAAGGCAGGGCAAAAATATCCAAATAATTCCTCTTCTCACTGGAAGACAGCATCCAAATCGGAGACTGGCAACGTGGCAGAGCTGATTTCCTAGGGAAACGGGACTGTCTTGGTTTTCCTTTCCTGTCTTTGTCCTACCACGGTGGTTCTCAAATGCTTTGGCCTCAGGACCTCTTTGCAGTCTTAGACATTTTTGAGGGCTTCCAAAAAGCTGTTGTGTATGGGAGGTATATCTACTGCCGGATCTCTCGTTAAAAATTCAAACTGAACAAAACTGCAAAAGGTCTATTAATTCATTGAAAGACAGCATTAAACCTGTTCCATGTTGACAAATCACACCCTTTTATACAAACTATTTTCCAAAATAAAAAAATTTAGTGAGAAGAGTACTATTGTTTGACAGTTTTGCAAATCTCTTCCATGTCTGTTTATTAGAAGAGAGCTGGATTCCGTATCCGCTTTTGCATGCAATTTGTTTCTATCATGTCTGGAAAAGTGTACAGCACATTAAAGAGAATGCCTCTGCACGTGGGAGAAGGAGGGTAGGTGAAAAAGGCAAATAACATACACATATATATTTTGTCCTTTTAGGGCCGCACCCACGGTATATGGAGGTTCCCAGGCTAGGGGTCCAGTCGGAGCTGTAGCCACCGGCCTACCCCACGGCCACAGCAACTCGAGAAATGTGCTGCATCTGCGACGGGCACCACAGCTCATGGCAACGCCGGATCCTTAACCCACGGATCGAGGCCAGAAATTGGAGCGAGGCCAGGGATTGAACCCTGGTCGTTAGGATCATGGTTGGTTAAGGCTGAGCCACAACGGGAACTCCTGAATAATGGATTATAATGAAAGTAGCTTGGGCCTTGAGATATTTCCGAAAGCATCTTCAGGACTCCTCCCCTCCCTAACTACTTTGAGAACCACTATGTTCCTGGAACCCAGGAATGGAGATGTTTCCCCACTTTCCTCCAGAGGAAAGTAAAACCAGTTTTCTTCAGGTGCTAAAAATGCTGGCACTGCATGGAGAATGAAGGGACAGGAGAAAAACATACAACCATCAGGAGGCAAAGCTGAAGTCAGCCTGGTACAGCTGTGGGGTTCTGAGAGAAGGAAGATTCCTGAAAAAGGCTTCTGTTGGGGCCGAGACCCCAGGTCAGGGTCCTCTTGCTTCAAACAGGAGCAGCCTTAAAATGCAAACATTTGCAACTTATTCTAATTCGTACCTAACTCTCTCTTCACAGCCATGGTAAGTAAGCCAGTTAGTAAGTGATTAAAACATGTCTACCTGATTACCATACATTTAAACGCTTAAAAAGGAATCGCAGTTAATGGGATATCACAGGCAAGGTAGGAAATTATGGCTGGAGTGTGTGTGTGTGTGTGTGTGTGTGTGTGTGCGCGCTGTCGTGAAGGGACTCACTCTCCCCGCCTCACTCCCATTTTCTGGGTTCCCTCGGGTTTCACTTTGGAGTTGGAGGTTTAAGACTGACTTCGTGGGGGAGGTGGCGGAAAGGACGAAGCAGGGGAAGAAGGATCTGAGGCCCGGGGAGGATTTCAATACCTAGAAGTAAACACCTGGCCGGTACTAACGTCTCTAATTAAAGATGCCTACGAACCCGCATCAAACGGTGGGCACCATGAACCAAGCAGCTGTATTAATGCTCCATTTCCTTTTTTTTCTTTTTTTGTCTTTTGTCTTTTTAGGGCCACACCTGGGGCACATGGAGGTTCCCAGGCGAGGGGTCTCATCGGCGCTGTAGCCGCCCGGCCTACGCCAGAGCCACAGCAGCACAGGATCCGAGCCGTGTCTGCGACCTACACCACAGCTCACGGCAACACCGGGTCCTTAACCCACCGAGCGAGGCCAGGGATCGAACCCGCAACCTCATGGCTCCTAGTCGGATTCGTTTCCGCCTAATGCTCCATTTCTGAAAAACCTACACAACGCAAGGCCCTGGCTACTCCTCTGCTCCCCCCGCCCGCCTCCCTGCCTTCTTTCCTTCCCTCCCCACCCCCACCCCCTCTCTGACAGCACTATTAATGATCGTTAATGCCCCACAGGCTCTAATGGGTCCCGCTGGGAGTCCAGAAATACTGCAATTTGTATTGAGGATTTAGACATAACAACAAAAAAAAAGCCCTCTGCTCCCGGGAGCCAGAGCTTGATCAGTGAGCTGCCCCCCTGGAACTGCACAACAGAATAATAAATGACAGCTCTTCGATTAAATCAAGCCTTCTGCTCTAAGTGCTGCAGAGAGTGTGATTGTCACTAACAATCTCCTCCTTGTTAACACCACCGGGGTATGAACAAACAGTAGTCAACACCTAAAAAACGAAAAGTCTCCAGAACACCTCTGCTGCTCGCGGACACACGTGCACACACGCACGCAACACACGCTACTTCTCAGACACCCCCTCTTAGATAGGTGGGGCTGGTTTTTATGTTTCAGGTAGTCTTCTTATTTTTTTAATGTTCGTGAAAGCTCCCCAAAGCCAGCTGTTGTCGTGTTAAAAAAACCAAAAAAATAATTATACACGCATCCACACCTTGCACGTGGTATTCTTGACGAAACAATGTTCAGAGTGATGCAAGCCCTATTCTGCGTGGCTCAGGTTCGTCGGGGGGAAAGGGAATCGTGAGGGAGAAGGGCTGAAACTCGGGGCGAGGGAGAGCGGCCACTGACGTTTACGTCCTGAAGCCTGCGGTGCTCGTTGGGTGCTGAAGGAAAAGCTGCTTTCCAAAAGGTGGTGATCAAGAGGAGGTTTGCTTTGGGTTGGTGGCCCCTGGGAACCAGCAGCCCCCTCCCTCCCTGACTGGGAGACTCCAGCCTCACCAGATGCGGACTCCGGGCGCAGGAAGCCCCCTCTCTCCAACCCTCTCCCCGTCCCTCCTACCCACAGCACCGCTGGGGGCCGCGGCTAAGTCTCCAAGGGACTAGAAAGACGGAGGGCTGGGGGCCCCTGGGGATGAGACTCTGGATGCCCGCACCCGCCTGGGAGAAGGACCATGGAGCCTGCCTCTAAGGCACTTACACTTGAAATCAGCAGGGCAGCCAGAAGGGGTCCTTCCAGGCCCAGAAAGAGCAGAGTGGGTGCCGCCCTGCCCGTGAACTTCTGCCTCCAGAGATGGATGGGGTCCATGTGCACTTCACCTTTCCAGGAGGCGAGAGCACATGTTTGTTTTGACAGGACGGCTGAGAATAATGATCCCCTCCCCCCGCCTCGTCCCCTCCCTCCCCCCTCCCCCTCCCCCACTCTCCCTGGGTGAAGAGGAGGCTTCCACACAGTATCTTAAAGTGAAAGGCAGATGGTTTCAACTACAGTTAGCCATGTTCACTTGCAGATTCAGAATTATTGATGATAAAAGCGAAACTACGAGGCACGTTCCATCTGTTTATTTTCCAATTTTCATTTGTTGTAACCCTGTTAATATTACTGGGGTTTCCCTCTCTCTCCAGAAGAGTTGCCATAAGGGCACCTACCTAGAGACATCTGTCGCCTCTCGCTCCAGACGCCGTCGCCCTCACCACTGCTGCTGAGGCTCACCCTCTCCCTCCGCATCCCCCCTTCTGCTCTCCTTTCAGTCTTGGAAAGTCTGGAGCCTTCTCCCCCCCAGACACCGCCCCCCAGGACCGTGAGGGCATCATTACCTTCAAGTCAAGGGGTGCAAAAGGAGAGGCCACCCGAGGGGCTCTGTTGGACGTGAGGCGGCACAGGGGCGGTGGGGGCTCCCCCTGGGCCCAGATCATCCTCCTGGGTTTTGCAAACAGGGCGCAAAGCGGTGTGCCCGGAGGGACCCCGATTTCAAGGAGAGTGCCTGGTCCTGGAGCGTGCTGTAGCTACGCCTGGAAAGCAGGGGCCGGTAATTAACCCGACAGGTAACCAGACATGACTGGCACTGAGGCACCCATACGAGTCTTGTGAAATGGAAGTGCACCCTTTGGGTCCAGCCCAGCCTGCCAGGATTATGTGACCCCTGCCATGGGGACGATTTGGCAGAGAAATCCGAGAGGCCCTCCTGCCCCGACGGCCCACGGTCCGTGGGTTCAATTCTCTCCAAAGTGTGTGATTCAAATTCTCGGCTGCCCTTTCCGTCTCGACTTCCGGCGCTCTCCTCGAGACGACAGCTGGACGTCCCCTGGCTGTGACGACGCTTCAGAGGAGCCCCTGAGTGCGGCTCACGCCAGCGAGAACTTCCTAAGTAACTTATAAACCTCTTTTAATCAAGAGGCCAAGCTCTTCATCTTGTTGACACTTATGACCCTCGATTTAAAATACTCCAATTGTTTAATTCAGAGGGGACCCGGAGAAAGCACAGGCCCTTTCCATTAGGACATTCTCTAATGGGGGCCATACATCAAGTCCCCGCCTCTGATCTGAATAACAGCTGTTTAGAAACCTGCCCTGGGTCTCTCGTTTGCAGCCGCCGGCAGGAGATCAGCATTCCCGCGATAACCTCATCTGCCTGTCTCCTCCGCGGGAACGGGCACAAAGGACCAGAGGGAAGCATCTCCGCCTGACTGCATCTTGCTTCTGCTTTTCTCCTCCTTCTTCCCGAGAAACTCCCGCTTCTCATCCAAAAAGGCAGCATCCTTACCATTCGTCTCTTCAGGAGTCTCCCCTGAGGCTCGTGAATACATAAAAACACAAGGACTGTCACTGAGGGAGCACTGACGGGGCAAACGCCTGCTGCCAGCCCTGCAGAGCCACTAAAGAAAGACACCCCCATCCCGGGAAGCAAGAGTCACTGGAGAAGGAGCCCCGGGCCCCGCTGACGTTCTTGACATCTTCCAGCTGCTGTCGTGTTGATCTGCTCAGGCACAGCCTTTGACACAGCTCCAAGGAATGGTACTGCTCTTTGATTTTTTTTTTTTTTCTTGGTCTCCTCCATTTAGAATATAGGATTCAGGAAGACAGGATGGACCAGTCAGAGCCGTTGGGGGCCCCAGAAGCGTAGGAGACCGCATGGTCCCTCTTTCATACAGAACCGATGTGTACAACTTAATTGGTCTGGAGGTAGGTGTGCGCCTACCGTGCGCTCCCTGTGATGGTCTGACGACGAGGAAATGAACGAGCAAACTATGCCTCGGCCTTTCCGACAGCTTCGCAATAAAACAAGTTGTGTAAATCTAAGACATGGAAAAGGATGACTCTGGCTTGTCTGAGGGCATGTGGGGAACTTGGCTGCCAAGCCTGAGCCCTTGCAGGAACCTCACCATTTAAAGAGAAAAACAATTATTATTTTTTTTCCCCTACCCCACGATAGCATGTGAGGAGATAGCAATCAAAGAAGGGAAATTGCCCGTTCTCCACACAGGCGTGCTGGCGCCCGCTCCTCTGGGCCGGCTCCCTCTTCTCGTGTCAGTCACACATCTACACCGCTATTCACACTTCACTCACAAGTCCTCTGTCCCTATAATCTCTGTTATTTTGCTGTCGACTCCTCATGCCTCATTAGTCATGTTTGACACCTGCACCTAATACCTTTTCCCTGACAATGCAGGACAGCTTCTGGCGAGAACAGATATCTTGCAGAAGAGCCTCGACGGAAACCTCAGACTGTGTGGCAAAGGCGTGATACGGGGTCGGGGTCGGCGAGGCTTCCCTCGCCCCATTCAGGAAACTCTCCTCATTAACATTCTCCAAACTTGGCTCCCTTCAAAGACTGTGCACGGAGCTACGTGGAGCTGGGAGAGCGAGTGCCAACAGAAAGGAAATTAAAATAGTCTATAAAGCTTTAATATTTAATTTACGACAAATCTACGTACCCAACCTCTGTGCGGCAACACGCAAAGCGGCAGATGAGAAACGTCTAAACACAGGGAAAAGCATTATAGAGATTTTTATAACGGAGCTTAAAATTCATGACTTATCAAATTAATGAAAACCTCAGATCTGAGAATTCAAAATACATTTTCTTTTCATTATAAACTCATTGCCGGCTAGTCCAACTAACAAGCAGTCTCGATGCTTTCGCAGAGGGGAGGAGACGGTCTGTGTAAGACAAAAAACCAAACACAAGAAGTGTGTTCTTAAAAAGTAGTGTCTCGGTGGTAGTGAAAATGCTCTCTGCATTTGGGCTGGTTTTCAAACTGTCTGGTTCCCACACCTGGATCCTTACAAACACACAGACACGAGCTGGACCTCACTAACTAGTAAACCAGTTCTGGACCTGGAATGCAGACGTCTCCCTGCACTGTTACTATCTGGTGACAGTTAACTAACTACTAAACCAGTTCTGGACCTGGAATGCAGACACCTCCCTGCACTGTTACTATCTGGTGACAGTTAACTAACTAGTAAACCAGTTCTGGACCTGGAATGCAGACACCTCCCTGCACTGTTACTATCTGGTGACAGTTAACTAACTACTAAACCAGTTCTGGACCTGGAATGCAGACACCTCCCTGCACTGTTACTATCTGGTGACAGTTAACTAACTACTAAACCAGTTCTGGACCTGGAATGCAGACACCTCCCTGCACTGTTACTATCTGGTGACAGTTAACTAACTACTAAACCAGTTCTGGACCTGGAATGCAGACACCTCCCTGCACTGTTACTATCTGGTGACAGTTAACTAACTAGTAATCCAGTTCTGGACCTGGAATGCAGACACCTCCCTGCACTGTTACTATCTGGTGACAGTTAACTAACTAGAAAACCAGTTCTGGACCTGGAATGCAGACACCTCCCTGCACTGTTACTATCTGGAGACAGTTAACTAACTGATAAACCAGTTCTGGACCTGGAATGCAGACGCCTCCCTGCACTGTTACTATCTGGAGACAGTTAACTAACTGATAAACCAGTTCTGGACCTGGAATGCAGACGCCTCCCTGCACTGTTACTATCTGCACCGATACTATGGTCTGTTCCGACACAAACAGATCCACAAATGGCTGGCATAGTTGGCTTAACATGGGACAGTGTATTGGACCAGAGTCAAGTGTCGCCTTTGGGGACCAAGGTTCCTTCTCTTCCCAAAACGCGCTGAACGGTTTAGTCAGGATCCACAGTAAAATAATGGACAGGCCGCCAGTCTACAGAAGGGAGGCTCCCCGCTCTTCCCCGGGCTCTCCTGCTTCCCGCCCCTCTCCCCGGGGAGCATTTAGAGAAATTCGAGGGGCCCCGTTTCAGGTCTCAGGGTGAGGCTGAGAGCTACTAGCGTTTAACTGCAGAGCAGTGCTGCTAAGTGTCTTGTGACATGTGGGGAGGGCCCCGCCCCCGCCCCCCGCCCATGCCAAGGACACCCCCGCTGACAAAGGATGGACAGAGTATCTGGAGGAAAGGTCGCATCTTCCTTGGGTGTTCCCTGAATGCCTTGCTCCCAAAACACATCCACTTCAGAACAAGCCCAGGCGACCTTGAGAGAGTCCTATCAGCGCTTTGCCCGAACAGCCCCTCCCAAGTTCGTAAGAGGTTAATGAACCCTGGGTGGCCCGAGGGGAGAGGAGCCCTTCCTACCACCTGTCACCTGACTCGGGGGCTCCTACGAATGGGGCTCTTTGAGAGTCATGACCTCCCCCGGGAACAGCTTCCATCACTACATTTCTGCAGGAGACACGAGACATTCTTGAGGGCCTGAGTTCTACAGGCACCCTGGGAGCTGTGGGCCAAAGTCCTTCCAACAGAAGGGGACTCTTGCTCCCATCTGCTCACCTCCCTCGGGACTCTACTCACAGGCTGAGTTCATTCACTGATTTCAAACAGATGTGGTCCCTCTCCTATTTCAGCAGGACAGAAACAGGGCACCTGACGACCTTGACCGATAATACCTTCCACGTGCTGCTGACGGCCTGCTCTGACACAGGAGCTGTATCCTCGCCCAGCATCTAGCACCATCACCATTAATACGGAGCTGAGTGAAAAACAGGGGGGGCGAAGGGTGGGTGGGGGGACTGCTCGCGAGCTGCTGATGAGAAGCACCTGCTGCTGGAGGGCCAAGGGCCCTGCCACGGTGCCATGTGTGTGAGGTGACATTCTGACCAGTGGCCGGCTCTGGAACAGATGCCTCGTTTAGGGACAGGCAGCCTAGCGGTCGGCGTCTGGCAGATGACGACAGAATGAGGAGGATGCTCCCGAGAGGGTGGTGAGAGGGTGCGTTCCCGAGCCGAGGGGGCACAGCTGACGAGGGAAGTGAAGGGCACCTCAGTGCCACCTGCTCCTCCCCCTCTAATGAGCTTTCTGGGGCTGAGCTAGGTTGGGGTCGAAGTCCAGAAAAAGAGAAAAGCAAAGCTAGATGGCCGCCAGGAAGGGAAGGAGCATCCACGCGGCCAGCATTCCTGGCATGGCTGTGACGGCTGTACCCCGTTTTATGGGGCTCTTGGTGTGGGGGCGCTTACAGCACGGCCGCATTTTTGCACATTGGGGCCTGGACGATGGTGCTGAGAAAGAAAACCGGCACGGACACCCTCCACCTCCAACACACCACCACCACCACCACCACCACTGGGGAAAGGGCCGTGAGGGGGCCGGGCCTCTGAGAGGGAAGGTCCCTCCGGGGGACTTCTGTGGTTTTGCCACTTGTGAGTTGGGCTCTGCAATCTGATCACGGGCTAAATAAACATGGCATCTCTCGTCCAAAGGGATTCTTGGGGGAATTTCTTTTTCTCTGGGTTCTAACTACAGATTTGAGGCTCTAATAGGATCTGACAGGCCAGCCTGTAGACGCGAAGGAAATGGACCATCCATTTAACCCCCCTGTGTCCATACGAAAACTCATAATTCTAGAACATTCTTCTTGTCTCTGATGCCAGCGAGTAACCCTGGTAACAACCGTGGTGGTCTGCACGTGTTGATCATGTGCCCCGCCCCCGCAAAGGGGCAACAGACAGAAAAACAAACCAATCACTCAACTCTGCCAGTATGCTTTTACTTATTTGTATACTGTAGGCATACACCACTATATTCATGTATTTCTAAAACATATACAGAGTGAATAAACCGGAAGATAAAAATAAGTAAAAAAAAGGCATTCTAGATTTTTCTCCTCACTTCCCAAATTATTTTCGATCGCACACACTTCGGAAAGCATCATTACCGTCTATTATCTGCACCCGGCGAAGGGGCAAGAGACTAAGCATTGCCTGAGTGTTTGAACTTACTGGACAAATCGGAAGAAATAAAAAGGCCCGGGAGAAGCACTTAAAAAGGGTTCACGTCTTCCAAGAGTCCCCTTCGGAGCCCGTGGAGTGGTGGGTGAAGAGGAACCGTTCTGGCTTGAAGAGAGCCACATGTGTTATTTCCTCTGTTTCTCGCCATTTCGAGAGATGTCAGATGTGGCTGTGATTTGTATGCTTTTCTCTCCGTTCCACATTCTCCATGTGTTGCTCATTTTTGCCATTTGCTTTGGGTTTCATGCCATTCTGTCGCATTTCCCCTGCATTCCTCTTGCTAGGCGTTTACTCCCACCTCAAGCTGCTGGTTCCTTTCAGAGCATTTTGTTACATTATCCAGACAGAGAAAGTGAGACACTCTTCAAAGCCCAGGGCACAGAGAGGCACCAGAGAACACATCTTCCAGGCTGAGATGCGCGTAAGGAGTGAGAGGTGAGTGGGATTATTTTTTTTTTTTTTAAGCCCACCCCTATCCCTGCCAACACGGAGGCTTGGGGAGCATATGAGGAGCTGCAGAGGAAGAAAACCTATGGATGCTGCGAGGAGGAATGTGCCAGGACTCCAGACCTCGGGCCATCTTTAAAACACAGACTCTCTGTCTGCTTTTTGCAGGAGGCTGTGTCTTTGGCTGTCGCCCTCCATGCTAATCAGGAAGGATCAGTACGACAAGGAGCACCCAGGAAGGTTCAGAAAGGGCCCCGCATTCAGCTCTCTGAGGAACCCAGCACACAGCTGGAGTCCTCCGCAGCACGCCTCGCTGACCCCACCCTGAAATCGTTCCTGAAATGACCCTTCTGCCACCATCACTGATTTTTTTTTGGTCCTTTTGCCATTTTCTTGAGCCACTCCTGCGGCATATGGAGGTTCCCAGGTTAGGGGTCAAATCGGAGTGGTAGCCACCAACCTACGCCACAGCCACAGCAACGCAGGATCCAAGCTGCATCTGCAACCTACACCACAGCTCACGGCAATGCCAGATCCTTAACCCATGGAGCAAGGCCAGGGATCAAACCCGCCACCTCGTGGTTCCTAGTCAGATTCGTTAGCCACTGAGCCACGACGGGAACTCCCACCATCACTGATCTTGACCGTAACCTCCCACTTACATCCAATCTAGGGGTCTGCAGGCTCACTCTCCTCCACGTGGACGGCGCTACAGCTCGGCTTGACCCTCCCAAGTTAGCCACCTGGTATCTCCTTCTTCACCTGCCTGACCTCCGAAGGCTTCCCACCCCTGAGAGCCTGATTCTCTACGTTTCTTTCCCCTGCCCTAACGTAACTAAAGAAGACCAAGGCATTCCCATCACTGGCTGTGCCTAAAGTGGGTTCTCTCATGGGGGTGGGATATGGAGCCTTTGACTGTCAAGGGGGCCTCGGAACCTCTGGAGCAGCGGGCCACGGAAAAGGCGCTTTCTCAGTGAGCACGGCAGCCCCTCTGTAGCCTAACCTAAGCTGCTGTGCAGTCTCCTCGCCGGCCTCCTCCTCGTCCAGCCTTCTCCCCACCTGTTCCCCGTCTCCAGCGGAGGAGGACTGCACGCTGTGCTCAGAGAGGCCTTTTAACCCCCGTCCCTTTGCACATGCTGCGCCCTTGGTGCGGAGTGCCCCTAACCACTCCCACACCTTGCTGGGCTCTCTCAAGCGTTGCCTCTCGCCTGTGAAGGAAAAGCACTTCTCCCTGCTCCTTTCCTCCTGCACAACCGGATCCTCCCCTGGGGTCTCTCGGTCTGGTGTCTGTCCTGACACACTCATCCCAGCACACAAGAGCTGTTCATGCACCCGCCCTGAGCCTGCGTGTCCAGAGAACAGGGACTCAGCTCACCCATATCTGTCAAGGTGGCAGCCAGCTCGGTGCCTGGCAAGACTCCAGATGACAGAACTGAACTGTAAGGGAGCTGCTGCTGGAAGCCGAGCTGCCCTCCAAGCCCTCCTCCTCCGCACCCCGAGTCTTGGGGCGGCCTCTCACCTCCTCACCGCCCCTGGCCTTCTCCCCGGCCAGCTCCTGCCGGGGCTCTGGGACGGTGGCAGCAGTGATTTACAACTGCATTTAGCTGAATCTAATCAGAAGTGTGAATACTCCCCTTCTATCTGGCATACATCATCGGAGCTCTAATTATTCACACATTTTGGCAAGCGTTCTGGTGTTCCCCTACCAAGCTCCTAATCCCAGCAGATCAGTTAAAATAAATGAAAGAGAGAATCAAAAGGCACTTTAAAAATTCAACTGTTCTCCAAATGAGTTTGAACAGACTCCAGATAACTAGTGGTTGCAGCTGACTGGCATTTAAAATATAAGAACCCTTCTGCCCGCCCCTGCCCCAAGTCCCTTGCTTTACCGATTCATCTGATAGGAACGCGATTCTCTCCTATTTAAGAGAAACACTTGCGATCAGGGCCCAAACGTGTTTTCATTGATCTGCACTAAACACCAAGAAAATCAAGTCACCACCCCAAGAGCCAATGGAGGCCAGAGCAATTCTGCTTTTTCCACCCAGATAACGTGACACCAGCCCAGCACTGCTGATCACGGATGTCCCAGTGCACCCAGGAAAGAGCTCCCCAAGTGTGGGACGTGGTTAAGGCAAACATTAAAGCCACGTCCAAGCTCAGAATCTGAGAAAAGTTTTCAAGCACACAGTGCGTCGTGAGCACAAACACACGTAGCAAGTACAGGCCCGGCACCTGCAGATTTAAGGAAAATTCGTGCAGCTCTTCCTCTTTGTCTGGATTTCTCTCCCCCTGGATTCTCAGAGCTCACTCCTTTATTTATTTATTTTTAAAATTAATTAATTTTGGGGGGTCATTTTTTTAGGGCCGCAGCCTCGGCATATGGAGGTTCTGCCCCAGGCTAGGGGGCAGAATCGGAGCTGTAGTTGCCTGTCTACACCACCGCCAGAGCAATGCGGGATCTGAGCCGTGTCTGCGACCTACACCACAGCTCACGGCAATGCCAGATCCTTAACCCACTGATCGAGGCCAGGGATCGAATCTGTGTCCTCATGGATGCTAGTCAGATTTGTTGCCACTGAGCCACGGTGGGAACTCCTCCTCCTTTATTTTATTTATTATTTAAAAAATCTTTTTGGTGGCACCCACAGCATGCAAAAGTTCCCAGGCCAGGGATCAAACCACAACAGTGACAAGGCAGAGTCCTTTAACCGCTAAGCCGCCACAGAGGTCCAGATCTCGCTCCTCTAGTGCCTTTAACAAATGTTTCCCTCCTAAGACCTTCTCTGCCTGCCCTACTCTAGACGCAAGGCTCCTTCTCCTCACTCCCAGCCCTTCACGCCCCTTCCCGCTTTATCTTCTCCCTGGCACTTCTCGACACGCTATGCACTTCCTCATTTCTGCATCATCTTCCCCTTCCCCACTGGGACGCAGGGACTCTCCAGTGTTTTGGCCACCAGAGCAGCATCCCACAGGTCGCAGGTGCTCAGTAAATATTTCTTCCTTAAAGAGTGACCTCCTCCTGATGGCCTGCGGGTTTGTGCACATCTGCGACCTTGTACTCGCTCACCTTGCACGCGAGCAGACTGGCTGTCATGGCAGGGGCCAAGTGCAGGATTTGTAACATGAGATTTGGGGGGTAAATCATGGGTCCTGAATTCCTGACTCAGCTTTGTTCCTCACGGGCTAGGCAAACTAGACTTCTATCAGCATAATTTTAAAACAGGAGAGGAGTTCCTGCTGTGGCTCAGCATGTCAAGAACCCGACGAAGTGTCCATGAGGATGTGGGTTCCCTACCTGGCCTTGCTCAGTGGCTTAAGGATCCCGCGTTGCCACAAGCTTCGGTGTAGGTTGCAGACGCAGCTCAGATCCGGTGTGGCTGTGGCTGTGGCTGTGGCTGTGGCGTAGGCTGGCCACTACAGCTCCCATTCGACCCCGCGCCTGGGAACTTCCGTATGCTGCGGGTGTGGCTGCAAAAAGAAAACAAAAAGAGAAAAACAAGGCGGGTATAGCAGGAAATACTATCTAGAAAATAAAACTAAAACAAGGGGAGTGCAGCAGGAAAAACGATCTTCCACTATAAGTAGAAAGTTCACGAAACCACATGCAGGAGAGAAGGCGGAAAAGTTGAGGGCACGCTCCGCATGGGAAACGAAGCTCACGCTTCCCAAAGATAAGGCAGTGCCTGCCCCTCTTGCTCCTCCCCAAGCCCGGCGCCAAGTATATCCAACCGTGGTTCCACAGAAGTTCCATGGAAGGGAAACAATGAAACAGTTCATCCAGTCTCTTCCGCTTCAAAACTCTGACTTGACACCTTCAAGAAAGTAAGCCACAGGGGTGTGTGTGGGTGTGTGTGTGTGTGTGTGTGTGTGTGTGCAAGCACATGTACACAGGCCTAGGCTCTGAAGGGGAAGATGAGCATGGATTTCCCAATGTGATATGTGTTTCTTTGAAAATCCCTCTTGGTTTACAAAGACAAGCATCTTAGCAATGACTTCCCTTGATTCGTAACATGTCCCCTGGGGTGGCAGCCAAGAGGGGAGAACTTTGCCAAACTCCTGGCCCTCCAAGTGCAGCTTCCCGAACCTCATCTCTCTGAAGGGATAGAGGCATCTGCGTGTTTCCTGGGGCAGGAAGGTTCTAGATGACTCCGTGGACAGATAAGGGGGTCCTTGCAGGGGCTGACCCGGTAAGCGAGACTGAAAATACAGGTGAAGGTTTTAAAATTCTGGTTATTTAGACACAGAACCCCCAAGGGAACATCTCATCTGAGCCCTAGTTTGTGAGGTGGAGGAGGTGGATTTTAAATGTGTGCTGTGCGTGTTTTTTTTTTTTTTTTTTTTGATGGTTATTCATGGGAGAGAAGGTTGCTTAACACTGAGCAGAACTGTTCTCTTGTTCCCTCCCAGGTGCCTGGGTAACTGAGAGACTTTTGTTATTAGGGTTGGCACGAGACCAAGGAAAATATCACCCCTACTTGTCTATTTATATAAAATACCCCAACCATTTATATGTCTTTGCATTTGGGGGTAACAGCCGCACAGCATAGATGTTGATGTTTCATGCATGTGAAATAACACAGTAGAAACCTACTTTAAAAAATTACTTTGCTTCGGTGTCACCATGGAAACCAGCCAACATAATCTCTCCACACCTAAACTCTGGGGGGCGGCGTTGGGGGGGGAAGGAATAACAGCAACTGGGGGAAAAAAATCAAAACATTGAAAATGCTCGTAAATTCTGTTATGTGCCAAAAAATTTAACAGGAGACATTTTTCCGCTGCTTCGGGCTGGGATGTCAACCTGCGATGTTTACTTTTTGAACTTTGTTTGATTTTCAGAACTAGAAAAATCCAACTGGGAAGTTTAGTGAAGTTTCTATAAAGCAATAAATCACTTCCGGGCCTACAGCAGCCTTCAGCCTGTTCTCTTAAGTGGATTTGAGTCGGAGGCTACAGTGAAAGGAAAAATGGCAGCTGGCAGGCCTGAAGGGACCAGGGCGGGAGAGGGCCGGTGAGGACGCGGGGAGCTCATTAAAAGAGGAAGAAAGACAAAACAGGGAAGTGGGCCAGTTGGGGCCAGTCCTAACTCCCCTTCTCCTTCTGATCATGGCTCGGATCCCTAAAGCACCCAGACAGATCCTGGCACTTTCTTCATCCCGCGTCCCAAACCAGCTCTTTAGGAAGTTGACCATGTGGCCGAGTCAATCCGAGGCCCCCCCGTGCTTTTCAAAAGTGATAGGAGGAAGAATACTGTGTCAGAGTCTGATTGCTTGTAAAATAAATATTATTTTGAGAAAAAAATACACACAAGCCTAGGCTCTGAAGGGGAAGATGAGCATGGATTTCCCAATTTGATATGTGTTTCTTTGAAAATCCCTCATGGTTTACGAAGACAAGCTTCTTAGCAATGACTTGCCTTGATTCTTAACTAAAGTGCTCTTTTGGTGGAGGTGAGATACTGGTTACAAAGGCCAGTTCTCTCTCTCTCTCTCTCTCTTTTTCCTTCTTAGGGCCACACCTGCAACATATGGAAGTTCCCAGGCTAGGGGCTGAATCACAACTTCAGCTGCCAGCCTACACTATAGCCACAGCAACGCCAGATCCGAGCCGCATCTGCGACCTACATAGCAGCTCGTGGCAAGGTCGGATCCTTAACCCACAAAGCAAGGCCAGGGATCAAACCTGCATCCTCGCGGATAAGAGCCAGGTTCTTAAACTGCTGAGCCACAATAGGAACTCCACAAAGGCCAGGTCTGCAGTGAAGAGGTCTGCTTTCTTCTCAGTCTTGAGTGCCTCGTTCAAAGAGGAAGCCGATTTCAAATCACATCATCCCATTTCTTTATTTTAAATTTGAACTTCAGGATTTGCTGCACATACATCCTCACTACTTTTGCGGTTGATTTTTTTGGCAGGGACCATTTTTTCTGCCCTATCATGTTACAGGTTATTTTTTTCTGGTCAGTGGATTTTATTTAATTTCCTAGAACTGGATCTCAGTTCTAAAGACTGTTCCATGTCCTTCAAAACATCCTGGTAATAACACTGCTTAGTATATTATAATACAATGTAACATAAGTATCTTTTTTCAAAGGAGTCAGTAGACCTTCCAAGAAAGGTTATTTAATAAACCAGCAGAAAGGGTAGAAAACTAAAGATGCACATGAGAAGTTCCATTCAGGCTCATTCTTATGCTTTGTTATTTCCTTCTAGAGTTTGCTCTGATCTCACAATCACGGTTACCCCGACGGAGCACTTGGGGGGAAGGAGTGAGTGTGTTCCTTCAAAAAGAACAGAATCCCCTTTCCCCACTAAGAACATAAAGAAATCCTGAGAAGTGGGCAGAGTAAATGTGAGGGAAAACACTGCCATGGAATCCAGAGGGGGAGCTGATTCCGAAGGTGCCCGCACTCAACGGTCCAAAGGAGATTTGACTTTGCCACTTCGGCGTGGCGCTCTCCATTCATCTGCCTGGTCCCTGATACCCAGATTCCAGCAAGGCGCGAGGCGCTTCCACGTGGAAGCCTCCATTCCAGCGCTGGAGACAGACGGGCCAGACACCTTCCACCCCGTGAGGGCCTCACACACCACTGGGGGTCCTAGGCCACTCTCCTTTTTCCAGTTCTCAGCTCCTATAAGAGTGACCTCCCTGGAAGTGTGAAAGTACCGTCTGCCGCTCCCTCCTCTGAGGTCCGGGCTCGGAGCACACACACTGATGAACACAGAACCCCGGAGGTGGGCGCCCTGATCAACCGTGACGGAGAAGGAGCATTTTGCAAAACGAATATCCAGTGGCATGAAAAGAAATACAGTATGCAGAAGGGGGAGAGGGAAATTACGTGGGGAGGGCAGATCGACACGCACAACACGGATAAAAATGCAGAAGGTATTATAATGTATTCATTAAATCCCGCTTGGGAGAACACCACGCTCTCAGAAACGCCCCACGGAGGGCTAAACTTCTAGGACGCTCCTCTTCCCCGGCGGGGTTTCAAACGCGGTGTCAGCGGGGTCCCAGAGCGCTCTGCCTTGGTCTTGCTACAAGCCAGGCCTGTCCTCCTGCCAAGAGCGGGTCGTGCAGTTTGCTCAGAGGGCAGTTCACAGCGCCTCTGCACACACGGCTCCCTGCGGGGAGTCCCCGGGGGCGGCCCCTCTGGGCTCCTGTCCCCACTGCGTCTGGAAGTAGCTGTGTGACCTTGAGCAGATCGGCTGGCCTTCCTGGGCTGCCAGCTTCTTTATTTCCAGTGGAAATATCTACTTAGCAGCTTGTAGCAAGCCTGGAGAATGTTCTGAAAACGGCAGGTCAAACCCGGGCACCTGACTCATTCTCACTGAAGAAGTGGAATCCCTCCACGAGGGCTCCTTGCCTCCCTCCTGCTCCCCATCCCTACCCTGGTTTTCCTGCCCTTTCAAGATACTCCTCTCCCGCCTGACCCAATGTCACAGCACAAGCAACCAGCACCTGGGGCCACGGCAGCTGGACCAGCTCAAAGGCTATTTTGGGGAAGGTGGAAGCTTCCAGGCCATGAAGTAAACTGTCCAGGAAGCTTCGAGGTCCCCATGAGAGCCTCAGCCTTAACTGAGGGCCAGCATACAGCAGCCCCAACAGGGCAGGGACTCCTGACCTAACTCTGCCGTCTGACCCCAGCTACTTGGCGTCTATACTGGGAGGGACAGGGAGGAGCCTCCCACCAAAGGAGGACCCTGAGGGGAATTAGCCTGAGGAATCCAAGAGCTGGAACGCAAGAGCCCCACAGCCAAGGCTGAGGTTTCACACCACCAGCTGTCAACCTGTCACGGTGGGTTTTTGTCTGTGTGTTTGTTTGTTTCTAATTTGCTATTTAATGCCATGCTACTCAGGTAACTAAAGACACGAGCGCCCAGGGCTCTGCCCCTCAACTTAGCACAGGGCGCCTCACCCATTCTGACCCTTCCTGCCTGCACTCTTAGGCCCTTTGAAGGTATAGGAGGGCCTTTAACTCATCACTGCAACCTGTGAGTTGGCCACTCTCATTTTACAGATGGTCAGCTGAGGGGTGTCGAGGGCTGGCAACTTGACCAGAACCACAGAGTCTGGCTCTGGAGCCCATACTCTTTGTCCCCATGAAATACCGCCTTTCAGATGGATACTGGGGCGGAAGGAGGAGAAGGACTGCAAGGAAGGGCCAGTTTCACCAGGAGCGACGGAGACAAGCCAGGAACTCCTGTAGGTGGAAGACCGAGCAGTGGGGGACCTTCGGATGTCGCTGTGCGGCTGAGGACCTTGTCTACAGACTCAGGGCACCCGTCCTGTGACGTGGATGAAAGCCCACCCATGCCTTCACCCCTACTCTCTTGGGTGTTGCACGGGCTCCTGTCTGTTGGCTTAGAAGCTCTAAGTGAGCAGCCAGGCTCTGACAAGCACCTTCTGCTATGAACATGCAGGCTCGTTTTAAAAAAGCTCCATCTCAGAAGTACATAACCCGTGGCAGGATGGTTAGCACGGTCTAAGATGGCATCAGACTGGTTTTGAAACCTGTGAGCCCAACTGACAGGCGCCAATAGGTTAGGGGAGGGGTGGTGAGAAACAAAGTCCCCTCATATTCTGGGGGCTGCAAACTCAGATCTGTTAAGAGTTGCTTACTGTCCAAAAATATCCCATTTCCAAAAATGTTTAGGAAGTTCAGGTGCCCCGAAAGCAGGGTCTTACAATCCACCTGCTGACCTGTTCTCAGCTTCAGCATCTACTGGTCAAAGAGCACATCCCGACACGGGCACTGGGGACCTCACTGGCCTGGCCACGCAGGGTCATTGCAGAAAGGACAGTTCTGTTTAGTAGCTGATCCTAAGCACTCCTCTTAGGGGCCTCAATGGCTTCCACTCCAAATCCCTCTCCCCACGCCCCCCTAAACCCACACAGAACTAGCAAGTCTGGTTCTATGAACTTCATGCTCTCCATTTCTGCCTAGTGAACTTCTATCCTGGTTCTTCTTCTTCTTCTTCTTCTTTTTTTTTTTTTTTCTTTTTCTTCTGATTATCCTTTTAATGTACTGATAATATCATTTTCATGCTTGATATATTGGTATTAGTGTGTTTTTCCTCCGCATTCATTTGAGCTAAGGGTTTCTCAATTGTCTGTTTCCTATTTCTATAATTTCAGCTATTTTCTTTATTGTTTCCTTCCTTCGTCTCATTTTGGGCTTATTTGTGACCTTCTTTTCCTCGCTTCTCACGGTGGAACCCAGGCATTGATTTTGGACCTTTCTTCTACTCTAATATAAACATGTAAAACTATCGACTCCTCTCTGAGTGCTACTTTAGCTGCAATCCACAGATTTTGATATGATGTATTCTTATTACCATTTGGTTTAAAATATTTTCAAATTTCCCCTTGGATGTACATTTAGAAATATGTTGAATATCCAAATATATGGGATATTCCTGGATATCTCACTGCTACTGCTTCCTCCCTCCCTCCCTCCCTCCTCTTTTCTTTTTAGGGCTTTACCTGCAGCATATGGAAGTTCCCAGGCCAGTGGCTGACTCGGAGCTGCAGCTGCTGGCTACACCACAGCCATGGCAACACCAGATCTGAGCTGTATCTGTGACCTATGCCACAGATGGCAGCAACACTGGATCCTTAACCCACTGACTGAGGCCAGGGATCAAAGCCACATCCTCATGGATACTAGTCAGGTTCTTAACCTGCTGAGCCACAATGGGAGCTCCCACTACTGATTTCTAATGAACTCCTTCTAGCTTCACAGCACACCTCTTTTTTTTTCTTTTTTGTCTTTTGTTGTTGTTGTTGCTATTTCTTGGGCCGCTCCCACGGCATATGGAGGTTCCCAGGCTAGGGGTTGAATCGGAGCTGTAGCCACCAGCCTACGCCAGAGCCACAGCAACGCGGGATCCGAGCCGCGTCTGCAACCTACACCACAGCTCACAGCAACGCCGGATCGTTAACCCACTGAGCAAGGGCAGGGATCGAACCCGCAACCTCATGGTTCCTAGTCGGATTTGTTAACCACTGCGCCACGACGGGAACTCCCACAGCACACCTCAAATACCCCCTCTTCCCACCCTGGCTCAGAATCAGACCATGGCTACATGAGGACAGGGGCCATGTCACTTATTCACTGTTGTGTCTCCACATCATACACTCAATAAAAGATTTGTTGACCAGGTTGATGCCTTCTTGTGTGTTTTCTAAACCCTCTGTTACTGTCTATGTAACTGGACTAGTTATCCAAGTATAGGTCTGCCTCACTAGCATAAGAGCCAGGCCACAGCAGGCACTTGAATTTTATAGTCTCTCCAGGGCTCCGTCCAGGGCTGACACAATGGGAGGCTTTTACTAAAGGACATCTAAGCAATAGCTTTAGGTAGAAAATCTCCATCTTTCTTCTCATATCAATGGGGATGTCTGATGAGGCTCTTGGTTTAAGGGGCACTGACAGTATAACTGATGGTGTACTTAACAGCAGACACTAGCTGGGAAAAAGTCCGTTTCTCCTGTTGAAATGATACGCTTCTGCGAGTCAGCAAAGGCATCCATTCAGCGGCCCCCTTTCCATGACATCTAGGAAACTCAGGACTACATTTGTGTGTTTTTCAATCACTCCTTTAGCTTATAATATCTGAGAGTGCTTCTCGGCCTCTTTTATTGATTGACTGCTTTCTCCCCAGATTGAGCTGTTTTGGGTCTCAATGTATCTGGGTTTTTTTTTTTTTTTTTTTTGCTTGGTGTCCTCAAGTTCAATTTCAAAGGTAGGTGGGATCCATCATGTGATCAATCACATAGGCTTGTCAGTGGAATTCTGCTGAATAGGACGGTCAGGATCCCATGAGGGAGAGAAGCAGAAATCCTATCTTTTGGTGGTTGGTGAAGAAAACGAAAACTCCTCTGCACATGGGGATATTGCGGGGGCAGGAGCCAGCCCCCCCCCCCCACAGCCTCTCACCGTGGGAAGGGGCCTGCCAGCCCTGGGCTGGGCCATGGTTCACTGGTTCCAGCCCTTCCTTCCTTCCCCGACCGACTACGTGTCTTCCCTCAGGCTGTGCAGAAAGGCTGAAAGGTCTTCCTGGGCAAAAGGACGAGAATGTTGGGGAGCTGAGAGCCAGGACAACTCCGAGGTTTAAATCAGGCCGCCCCGAGAGGGAGAACGTGGGCTGGAGAAAGGGCTGAGGACGGCGGGCTGCTGGGAGAGGGGGACGCACGAAGGCCTGGGGCCGAGGCGCTCAGGACATGAGAGGAGAGGACGAGGGATTGGAGGGTAGGAGGGCAGCGCTGAGGAGCTCCATGGCAAAGAGAACAGGAGAAACGAAGCCCTGCAAGCAGGCCTGGTCTCGGTTGCGGAACAGCAGTGCGAGAGCAAACGAGGCCCAGGCCACCCTCAGGAAGGCCGGGGGGCCCTCTCTCCCCGGCCTCCAGAAGTGTTGGGGGCCAACCAGCAAGTGGAAGGAAACGTGGCCTTTAGAAGTCAGTCCCACGGGCGTCTACGCGAGCCCCCAGCCCGCATCTGCTTGGACAGCTGGGCTGAGGGCTTAGGAGGGGGCTCGCCAGCACCCCCGCCCCACGCCCCACTCTCCGGCCAAGGTGCCTTCTGGCCTTGCTGCACGGGTGGTCTGGCGCCCCCAGCCCGGGCTCCTTCTCTTGCTGGATGCCTGCCTCTGGCCTGCAGGGCCTTGCCCTGGCGGGATCTCCAGCGGCCCTGGGGAGCGCAGCGCAGGCTCCGGCGGTTCAGGAAAGAGGGATCGGCAGGTGCGCGAACCACCACCAGCTCTGCTCTCCCATCGGCGCCCTCCACGAGGGGCTCCCCTCTTGGAAGAGCACAGCCCCGGCCTCCCTTTTCCCACCACAAGCGCCAGGGCTCCTCCTCGTCCCTATTTTAATGGTTAAAGACACGCACACCAAATGCTTCCTAATTACTCCTTTCATGGCAGATGCAGTCATTTCCTTGGATTTTACTGCCATTCGTTTTCCTCACCGATTTATCCTTAGCTACTCTCCTTGAATCTTGCTCGCCTCCCCCGAGCCTTTTCCTCCCCGCTCCTCACGGCCTGTCAGCACGCCGCCAATCCCCGGGAGAGATGGAAAGCCTTGTAGAGCCCACTGCGCAAACACACATTCCTCGCCATTTATCACATTTAGCATGCGCACTTCCACTCTCATCAAAACCGGCCCCAGCTCGCTAACTCATTTCCCTCTCCCAATTACAAATTAGTCCATTAGGCTGTCTGCAGTAGGCCCTCTGTTGCATCTTGGTAATGGCTTCTGAGATTTCCATCATAATCGTAATGGCTCCCTATGCAGCCATGAGGGCAGATGGAGGCCGCTAGTGGGTAATGAGCTATCTCGCTACCAAAGGGCACAGCCCTGGGCTCATTATTTAGCCTTGGCTGTTTTGTGAAAACAACAAGAAAGGTAAAATGCTGAAGGGAACACTTTAGCATATTAAATTAACACTTCTTGAAAATTCTCTCTGTAAACATGCCATATTTCCCCTTTATGCAACATCCCGAGTGCCAGAGCACACTGTGGGGGGAGGGGAGAGAAATGAGTCAGAAAAGGGGGGCAAGACATGCCACTCTGAGAACCTGGCACAGCATGATGGGAGAGGTAAGAAGTGGGTCTGGGCAGTTCCTCCCCAACCTCCACTCTGCACCTGTGTGCACGGCTGCAGGGATGCGCTGGCCTCCAGGGAAACTCGGCAGCACCTGTTTCTCCTGGTGCTGACCCTCCCTGGTCCCCGTGGGCACCAGCCTCGCCGCTCCTGCCCCCCCCCCAATGGCCCCATCCAAGCCTCTTGCACATTTGTGGTAGGTTCCCTGGACAAAGGCTGCTTCTGATATAACAGTGTTTTCCCTGATGTTATCAATTCTTGCAGAATCGTTTATCCTCAGGTTCCACCTCCCCCCACCCCATCTTAACAGGTTATTTCTTCAATACGTGGCAGCTTTGGGGGGCTGGCCCTGAATCACTCCTGCAGAGTCGATTCAGAATCCTCCGAATATGGCTCCTTCCTGGAGGAGGGACAGCACAGCTGCACCCTGACATGGGGACCCAGGTGCCAGCAGCCTCTCCAGACAGAAAAGACGGCAATTACACACGCCACTGCGAGGGAAATGCCACGGGAACAAACGGGGTCTTCTAATCGGAGCCCCGGGGGGGGGGGGCAGAGGAGGAGCCCACGGTGGTTTTGAGGAAACACAGGTGTGAGTCTGGAGGAACCAGAGGTACTTCTACCAGTAAAAGTACAATAAATAATCCCACCATGGACCTAGTTTTGAAAGCCTTTTCTTCTTGCTTTCAAGAGTCATCCTAAACCTTTCCTAAAATGCCTGAGGTTGATCCAAAACCAATCAGCCTATCCTGTCCTTTACTGGCTCTTAAATCCACGGCCGCACTCCTCCCTCTGAAGGGCTGGAGAGCCTTCACATCTATTATCTCGTTCATCCCACAGTGACACTGTGAGCCAACGCGGGGAGGCTGTAATTATCCCCAGGACGCAGAAGAGGGAGGTAACTGGCTTGTCTAAGAGCCAGAATGAAAGCAGAGTCCCTGACTCCCAGGCAGGGGCTCTCCCAGCTGCCCTGCAGCCCCCCTCGTGGCTCTGCTGCTTCAGAAGCCACATGTACTTTTCCAAATAAATCCCCTGCTCCTATGCTGGTAACAAAACACAAGGTCAGCTTAGAAAAGCCTGACTTGTGGAGTGGAGATGGCCTGAGCCCAGGGTTCCGGATGGGTCTGGTTGTACGCAGAGTGGGGAACCAGTCGACTTGGCTAGGCTGTAAAATACAAATTTATGAGCTGTTTTTGTTAAATTCCGATATGGATTTTTGAAAACGAAAAGGATGGATGGGTAGATGGCAGCAAGATGTTTAATCAATGTCATAAAATATAACATTCATTGGGCTTCGAAAATGAAATTAATAATCTGTGTAGAAGTATCATTAGGAGATAAGTGACATTTCAGGCTTTGATTTGTAACTTGCAACAAATCTTACTTCCATATAATTCAAGCATTTTTAGGGAGATTCATCTTTATTAAAAAATATCCAAACCTTTACCCCTCTGCTTCACAACCAGCCTTTCTTTCCCTCTAGGATAGACCACTAAATAAAAAAGGATACATTATCATATACATGCTTTAAATTAATGAAGACAGAAATATCATATTTAAATTAAATCAGGGATTTCTCACTTGCTGCTTATCAGGGGAACCTAGCTCTCTTTAATAAGTTTTTTTTCTTCTCTTTTTATCTGAGACGTGGGGCTTCAGTGGTTCTATCGGAACTGACGAGACAGCTCACTTTCACTCCAAAGGCCAGAGCAAGCCGTAGAGAGAAATTCCGTTCTCCGATATCAATTCGAGAACCGTTGAGTCATATTTTAGGGCTGGAAGGGGCCTTAAAATCATCTAGCCTTAGCTCTTCATTTAACAGATGAGGAAACTGGGTCCAGGGAGAGGGAGCGTGAAGACAAACTAGAGCGAGCAGGTCTGGCCCCGAACCAACCCGCTCCCTTCCCCTCCCCCGGTCCGCTCTCCCCCTCCTCCAAGATCAACTCCGAAATGAAATGAAAGCTGGGCTCTAAGGAATCCATGTCATGCGCATTCAGGGTCTGTTCAGCTTTCCTTTTGTCTTGTTTTGGTTTATTCTGGAAGAAGGAAGGAGAGGAGCCTGACTAACTGACAATAAGGACAGTAAGGATGCTTGTCAGTGCACGTATGTCCCCGTTGCAGGTCCACACATGTAAGTGTATCCTACTCAAAGAGTCCTTTGCTCCCGATGGACGTCTTTGCAGAACAGATTCTGCCTTTGCAAAACTTACGGTTTCCAAAGGAGACAGGTTGGGGGCTGGGGGGATGGGCTGGGGGTTCGGGATGGAAATGCTATAAAATTGGGTTGTGGTGGTCACTGTACAACGACAAATGTAATAAAATTCATTGAGTAATTTTAAAAAAAGAGTCCTTTGCTTTTCACATGAGTGTAGGCGGGGTGGGGGCGGGGGCCTCCAAAGGCGGGGGCTTTGCCTCTTCTGGATAAACGACAGCACACAGGAAACGGCCCTTCCAACCCACCCCCCACAGTCACAGCTGCCCCTGAGGAAAGGCTGGCTGCAAGGATCTCGAAGTCTCAAGGCCCCAGAGAGATGACACACCATCTATCCCAAGCCCCTCTATAGCCTGATCCCCAGCCCCTGCCAAGGTCCCCTGAAACACTCACACACCAAGAAAGGGCCACGCAGAACTTCACAGAAAAAGACTCATAAAAACCAACAGAAAAAGAGATCCCAACTGACCTCCCCCTACCTGAATTCGGTATAATTATCCTTCCCTGGATAGAGTACAGGTCTACACAGCGGAATGAGAGGCAGCTCCTTCTCTACTACCTACGTACCTGCCTGTCCGCCTGCCTGGCTGTCTACCTCCCTCCCTCCTGCCGCTTCAGGCAACTGGGGAAAATAAAGCAGCAATGGAGGGGAGCCTAATAAAGAGTGTTCTTCAATCGACAGCCCGTTTTCCAGGATCGAGCTGCATTCAGGGTCCACGCAGACACTGGGATGAAGAACACCAAAAACCACTGGGACTATTTAGAACATGCGCCTCTGTGAACAGACTATCCAGAGTCAGGAAAGTCCCGTCCTTAGGCCACCTGCAGAAGCTCCCTTCTCACCACCACCCTTGAGATATTCTGATCCTTTGTTCTGAGAGCACACTGTAATCCTTGCAAGACCAGGGCCTGGGCCCCAGCCACCCCTTGACACAAGAGCAAGCGATCGGGTAAAACAGCAAGGGTCTGAATGTCCAGTAACTCCTCTGGGGCTGCCGGAACGTGTGGAACGGCCTTTTCCGGGTCCCAGTCCATCAGTGTCATTCTCATTTATATCCCCTCTCCCGTTCCTCCCCCTTTCCCCACCTCCAGTCCTTTCCCCTTCCTTGACCTCTCCGATAATTGCCCTTAACTGGGCTCCTCCCTCTCTTTCAGACGCTGATGAGGAAGCCCCAGTGAGTTTCCGCGGTGGGCAGGACCACCGGGAGCCCCTCGCGAGATAAACGGCGGCCGGTGCGTCCCGGTGCCCTCACGGCTTTGTCCTCCGGAGGTCTTGGGGAGGCTCGCTCGATGTGTCTCACTGAACATTTCCTCCCAGACCCCTGAAATTTCATTACCATCGTTTATCTTCAAAGAAATCCAAACGCGCCCCCACCCCCTCTCCCACGGAAAGGTTAGGTCTTTGCTCAAGCCTACGGACTTTAACCTCATAAATATTCCCAGCTATAAGATCTTATTAAGAAGGTATGTCTCCCAGGAGCATAAAACCATCAAGCTGTAAATTTTATTTAATTTCCCATGAGATCTTATGGCCTCATACATATAATTAGAGTGCAGTATAGAGCACTTTTTTGTGTTTTGTCAATAAATCACCAGGGAACAATCAACGTTTAAGAGGACAAGCTTTAATGATTTTTCAGACCCCTAAGCAGTCGTACCTCCACACTGGCAAGCCAGTCTTTAACCTCATCTAACTAGGACTGTGGACTGCGGCGTCAGATAGGACCCCAAACACTTAATCCTATTAGATTCCCCGGCCCAGACAATCACGGCGGAACACCCGAGGGACGTATTGATTTTGATGTGGCCGACAGAGAAGGCGCGCCGACCTCCTGACAGTGCTTTATTAAGTGTTTACAAATTAAATATCTGAAGGTCTGCAACAGGCCCAGCTCGGGCAAAGGGGCCGGAGCGAGATGGGTGAACTGGACCCAATGGGATGGGCTGAAGGGGAGGCGGCCTGGGGAAGGACTGGGCAGGACCTCCTCCCTCGGCCTCCACAGCAGCTCTGGGACGTCCGGATGCCGCGAGAGGAAATCCACACGTGTACTTGGCTGGTGTCGCCGGGCTAGGACTGCAAACCCGCCGTGCGGCATTCATTCGTGTCCGAAAACGCCGGTCCGATGAGAGGGCTGACTGCTAACCTCTGCCTCCCTCGGGAGGGCTCCAGAACATAGACTCGTGTTCCTCTGGGTTCTTCCCCTCACACTGCTTTCTAAGCAAATCCACCATCCGGCAGGCACAGAAGCCCTGAGCCTCGGTTTTACATTTGGCTTAAGAGTGGAACCAGAGTCCCTGCTTTCCCCGTGTCCCTTCCCTGCTCAAACACATGTAGAAGGCTCCAAATGTCATACCTGGCATTCAACACTTGTCACGGTCCACATGGGTATATCGGTGTGACGCCTCCACGCCCAGACACATCTCAGAGCCGGGAGATGAGCGTGGTGCCAAGAAGAGCGGGCACAGGCCACTGCTCCCCTCTCTCCCCTCACCACAGAGGCCGCTCCCATACACTCCGACCCACCTCGGAGGCTGCTTAAATTTCTCCTCCGCCTGGAAGCCTCCTCTGATCAGCCTAGAAATGACGTTCTTTGAGCGCCCACACTGTCCCCACTTCCTGACAGCCCACAGTTCTCCGCTGTCTGTCCAACCTCCCATCCTCACATTAGAGCTCCTGGGGCCTCTAATCCCTCTTCCTCTTTCCTTCCACACAGAGACCCACACAGGGACCCAGCACAGAGCAGGGCTGTGGACCACCTGACTCACAGGCCAGCCCATCAGGGGCCCCTCGGGTATAAAGGACATCTGGTTTGGGGTTCTGATCATCAGCATCATCCAATGATGCCCAAGAAATGCAGGCAGGAAGAAGACCAAGGGGGCCCCCCTGCTGGGTTGGTTTAGTCTTTTGTCCAAAGTGACAAGAGGGGACTAGGTGAGCCTTAATGACATGCTCCGTTCTGTGAATTTACGATCCGTCAAAAAAAGCGTCCAAGGGGACGGCCAGCTATCTTGACAAAGGCACACACTGTGTTACTGCAGCATTTCTTTCTGAGCTATTTCTACCCCAAAGTTCTGAACTACCCTTAAAATGGAACCCCTACTGAGAAGTACGTGTATGCACCACTCAGTGTGTGACCTGCATCTCTCTCTCCACACACACAGACACACACACACACACAATGAACATTTCTGTCCTACTTACTTTTTTCTTCATCTCACTTGTGATCCATCCATTACAACAGAGCAGTGGAGGCTAAAGTCAACGGCAGTGAGAGACATCTTTCATGATAATCTGGCCTGCGGCCTGCCTGCAAACAACCCAATAGCCTCAAGTGCCTTCAGGTAGCTAAGGCCATATAACTGGCCTTTCTTCTTCTTCTTCTTTTTTTGTCTTTTTAGGGCCACACCTGTGGCATATGGAAGTTTCCAGGCTAGGGGTTGAATCAGAGCTGTAGCCGCTGTGACAGGCCACAGCCACAGCAATGTGGGATCTGGGCCATGTCTGTGAGCCACGTCTGTGACCTACACTACAGCTCACAGCAATGCCGGATCCTTAACCCACTGAGCCAGGCCAGGGATCAAACTCAGGTCCTCATGGATACTAGTCAGATTTGTTTCTGCTGAGCAGGAACAGGAACTCGTTTTTTTTGTTTGTTTGTTTTGCTTTTTGTTTTTTTTTTTTTTTAAGGCCAATTGGTACTTAACAGAGTACCTGGCACACAAGAAGGCCTCTCCCAAAAAAGTAAGCTACTATTATTTCTATCATCTTTATTAGATCTTCCTTTCCCATGCTTCCTGTTCAGCCTCTTCTGTCTTGGTTGCCGTAGGCCTCGGGGTTTCCAAAGTGATCTCTAAGTTGCTGAGCGAGGGCGAGCACAGCAGGAGAGGACAGTCTGGGTGCCCCGAACTCCCATCTCTGTTCATAGATTAGGCTTCGGTCCCCGCCCCATGTCCGCTAGCAATGGAAGAGGTGCTCAGCAGACAAAAAGACTTGGAAAGCCAATGCCCCAGGCCAGGTGTCTAGTCTTGGGCATCATTCTTCTCAAGTACCAAAGAGTCATATGGCAAAAGTGATTTATGCAGGCGAGCTGAAAAATCAATCTACGTTACAGAAGAAGAGCTATTCAATGAATCACTATTAACGTCCGCCCCCTCCCATGTGTTTCTAGGTTGTGCACAGAGGGGAGCACTGGGGTGTTAACACTGCTGACTTGGGGGATTCGGCTCCTGTAGGACATGTTTGGGGCCATCCAGGGAGAGGGCCCAGTGCTCACGGTCCTCGAGAAAGCTCTGTGCCCCTGCGGGGTGTACCCCTGAGGGGTCAGGGCGGCGCTGGGCTTCAGAATCAAGCTCCATAAAACAAATGGCTGCAAATGGCCTTTTCCCCCCTCTTACACTGCAGTAATTCATAAGGCCCTCCGAGGGAAGTTTTATGGCTTTATATTAATGTTCATTTAGGAAAGAAGTGAAAAGGGCATCGTCAAGATTTTAAAAAATCATTAGGAAGGGTCCTCACTTGGGTTAAGAGTGATTCCTTAGCACAAAAAAAAAAAAAAAAAAAAAAGCTCTGATATACCATAAAAATTGTTCTAGGATAGTATTTTTTCATCATTTTTATATGACCTCCTTTCTGTCTGCACTTAAACTGCTGAGATAAAAAAGTAGACTGGGTAATTAAATTTTCTCTTCATTTTCATCTTAATTCAATAAATATTAATCAAGTATTTATCATATGCCGAGTACTGTGTTAAGGGTCTGGTGACATAATATCTAATCTCTACTTTAGAGGGGCTCAGGGTTTGTAGCTTCATTTTTTTAAAAAAAAACCCTAAAATTTATAATTATTTGTGTACATATGTAATCATTTAGGATGATCTTATCCGTTCTGACTTTAATTTGATTTGAAGAGCTTTGCAGCTATTTCGATATTAAAAAAAAAAATTAAAAAAAAAAACAGAGCAAAAGGAAAAAACAAGTAAGGACCACCACCAACAGGTGTGGCAACCACCTCTGTGCAGGAGGATGACACCAAGGACTCGTGAGCAATTTATTTATTTATTGGTCTTTTTAGCGCCGTACCTGCAGCGTACAGAGGTTCTCATGCTAGGGATTGAATCGGAGCCGAAGCTGCTGGTCTACACCACAGCCACAGCAACTTGGGATCCGAGCCACGTCTGCGACCTACACCACAGCTACTGGCAACGCTGGATCCTTACCCCACTGGGCGAGGCCAGGGATCGAACCGGCATCCTCATAGATCCTAGCCGGGTTCCTTAACCGCTGAGCCATGAAGGGAACTCCTTGTGAGCGATTTAGAAGAAGGTATGGTCTTAAAGAGGAACGAAGGGCGGATGACATGGTGGCGTCACCACGGCTGCACGTACAGGGAAGGAAGGGGGTGTAGGGTTGGGTGACTGAGGAAATCTGAAGGGAGAGGGATGGGGGGGGGTGAACCTCTAGGTGGTGGTTTTCTGAGAAGGTTCCTGAGGGTGGGCCCGGGAGGTGCCAGCCATTCATTGCGGCTGGTGAATTCTCGCCCCCAGAGCATCTGATGCCACCCTCGGAAGAAAGCACATCTGCAGAGAAAGCGTGTGCACGGGAGGCGTCCCTGCCCAGGGAGCGGCTCGGCGAGTGGGATGTCGGAATGCAGACTGTCTCCGAAGGATGCCCGGAAATTTAGCAGCAGTTACTTCGGGGTGGTGGGCTTGTGAGTGATCTTTATTTTCTTCTCTGTACTTATCTTTATTTTTGATATTGAAAATGTCTTACGTTTATAATAGAAAAGCAATGCGTGCTATTTTTCAAGAAGGTAACGACCAGAACAACAGAACATAAAAAGGGAGAGAGGAAATACGATTGGGTCCACAGGGCAATCTGAGTCATCATAGCATCCTTCCAAATAAAGGCTGCCCTTCTCACGCTCTCATCTCTGTTGTGTGGATGGTCACAGCAGTTCTCCCTGCAGGACTGGTGGGGACATGCTTGCTCTCTTACCAAAGGTCCGGACCAGGTCTCAGGGATCCTCGAGCTGGGGCACAGCAGCTGTCAGGCATTCAGGCCATCACTGCCCACAGGTCAAATGTGGAGGCAGGAGAAATGATAAAGTTGTTCCCCACGACAACCCCAGATCTCTGGCGGTTGGGAGAGATGTATGCTTACTCTTTTGCTGTTTTGTTGTTTCTGAGCCTGGGACATGTGGAATGCCAGGAGGTACCAATCGTGGGTTCCTTTTCAGCATGTCATCTGACCATCACAAAACTCTTCCGGAGTTCCCGTCGTGGCGCAGTGGTTAACGAATCCGACTAGGAACCATGAGGTTGCGGGTTCGGTCCCTGCCCTTGCTCAGTGGGTTAACGATCCGGCGTTGCCGTGAGCTGTGGTGTAGGTTGCAGACGTGGCTCGGATCCCGAGTTGCTGTGGCTCTGGCGTAGGCCGGTGGCTACAGCTCCGATTCAACCCCTAGCCTGGGAACCTCCATATGCCGCGGGAGCGGCCCAAGAAATAGCAACAATAACAACAACAACAACCAAAAAGACAAAAGACAAAAAAAAAAAAAACAAAAAAAACAAAAAAAAACAAAACTCTTCCAAGTGCTCAGAAGTATGTTAATGACCCGAGATTTAATCTCTATTCTTACCCTCTTGCGCACAAACCTATAAATAGGCTCCTCTCAGGGTTACTGCTCTTATAAATTAATTATGGAAGTGTCAACCACATCAGGTTCGTGCTGGCAGAGTAATGAGAGGGCAGCCATCCACTGAGCAGAGGGCAATTCTGAGGATACCCTCTGTGCAAAGTTTGCAGCCTCTGGCCAGGTTCCATCCACTTCCAGGGAGCTTAACCTTGAAGAAGACACTCCAAGTTAGTTTCCTCCTGAGTAATTGAGGGAGGCTGGAAAAGTGATGTCTGGGTGTGGTTTTTGCTTCACACGATCCGCTGTTTCTTCTCCTTTGCTGGGAACAGGTGGGCTAATCAGGTGTGCCCATCTTTTTTTTTTTTTTTTTTTTTTTTTTTTGTCTTTTTGTCTTTTTGCCATTTCTTTGGGCCGCTCCCGTGGCATATGGAGGTTCCCAGGCTAGGGGTCGAATCGGAGCTGTAGCCACCGGCCTACACCAGAGCCACAGCAACGAGGGATCCGAGCCGCGTCTGCAACCTACACCACAGCTCACGGCAACGCCGGATCGTTAACCCACTGAGCAAGGGCAGGGACCGAACCCGCAACCTCATGGTTCCTAGTCGGATTCGTTAACCACTGTGCCACGACGGGAACTCCCAGGTGTGCCCATCTTTCTTTAAATGAGAAGATGTGGAATTCCCATCGTGGCTCAGCAGAAACAAACCTGACTAGGATCCATGAGGATGCGGGTTCCATCCCTGGCCTCCCTCAGTGACTTAAGGATCTGGCGTGGCCATGAGCTGTGGTGTAGGTTGCAGACGTGGCTCCGATCCTGCATGGCTGTGGCTGTGGCTATGGTGTAGACTCGCAGCTACAGCTCTGATTCAACCCTTAGCCTGGGAACCTCCATATGCCACCAGTGCGGCCCTAAAAAAATTAAAAATAAAAATAAACATCAATGAGACGACGTCACTTTGGAACGTATCTACACAATGGCTGTGCCATGCGGCTCACTGATCCCGCTGTTGGTGATGGAAAAATACAGCTGGAAAAGGAAGAGGGGACACAAGCTGACTCACTGACGAACGTTTGCACTCTGCGCATGAGGCCGGGAGCCGGTCTGTAACTGTCCAAAGGTGCTAGGAGGTCAAAATAAATGCTGGACGTGGCAATTTCCTTCCACGGGTCAGGGCAGCTAGATTTTACCCAGAGACCATATCCTCTTGGACTTAAAGGAAAACGCAGGAAGGACTCGCATCCTCCTTGGAAGAAAGGAGAGGCGATTTCGACGGGCTTAATTTGCTCCCTTCTGGGGAAGCGTTCCAGGGCCTCTGGCTCTGAATGTAAATTCAAGTTCTAAGGCTCAGGAATGGATATAATAATAGACTTATGCCCCATACTTCCTGGTCTGCTGTCAGCGTCTCCACAACTGGAGACTTTGGGGAAGATGAATAATTAGGTATTAAGTGTCAGAAATGATAAGTGTCTGGTTGTTTAAAGAACCACCTTCGGTTGTTGCAAATGCTTCTTTTCAGAGTGCTCCGTTTTATCCTTAATTTAAATTTCAGTGGAAGGCTTCCTTTGGAGGCTTGGAAGTTATTTTCCACATACTGGAGGTGATGGAGATGACAGAGGTAACATTTACCAGGGAAAACAAGGAAAATAATAATATACTCACAAAGACCACAGTTACTGAGTACGGTCAGGCACTCGCGTTTACACCCACCATAATTTTTGTTTGTTCTTTGCCCTTTTAGGGCTGCACCCACAGCATATGGAGGTTCCCAGGCTCGGCATCTAATCGGAGCTATTGCTGCCAGTCTACACCAGAGCCACCGCCATGCCAGATCCGAGCCGTGACTGCGACCTACACCACAGCTCACATGGCAACACTGGGTCCTTAACCCACTGAAGAGGCCAGGGATGGAACCCGCAACCTGATGGTTCCTAGTTGGATTCATTTCTGCTGCGCCACGATGGGAACTCCTATACCCACTGTGATTAACCACCACCATAACTTTCTGAGATTACCATGCTTGTTTTACCAATGAGAAAACGGGCTCTGAGAGGTTAACTAAGAAAGCTACAGAGCCTTTAATGGGTAGAGTCAGAATCCGAACCCAAGTCTGTTCCTACAGAGATGGTAAATGACAACACAGGTGGATACACTGTATTCTGAGCACCTGGGCAGGTCGTTTACTCTGGCCTTCTGACCCATGAGGATAAATCCCTAAGCCAGATGGCAGTCTCATCTCCACTTTAACACTTCTGGGGACAGTCCACTCACCACATGTCTTAGAAAAACTTTATGTGTACTTTTATGCCATTAGAACAGACGAGCAGCATGTGAAAACTAATTTACGTGGGTGTCTGAGGACGAATGGTCTTTGGACAATTCCTTTCTGATGCAAACACCAAAATGTCACCACTGCCCAAAAGACTCTTTGTCTGGGACCATGCTGAATGACAGCAAGCAAAGCTCACCTCCTTAATGTATTGATAGGGTTGGCTTCCAGCAGGCACAGGGGCAGTGAGAGTGAAGCCAGGGGAGGTAGAGTCACTGAGACATGGGTTGGTGCTCACGCTGGCACACAGGCTGTCTGAACCCCAGCCCTCATTATCCTCCCTGCCCAACCTTGGATAAATCATGAATGCCCCCTCCCTAGACAAGGGAACTAGACCAAGATGCCCAGGGCCATCTACCTTACACAGGTGTCACGGGGACGGGCAAAAACACCTGCAAACTCTCCTGGTCACAATCACAGGCACTGATCCTTTTTTGGACACAGATCCTACCTGGAACTGGATCATTATTTGACTTTGCATGTAGTTTTGTCACAGCCTCTTTGTCCCCTCTTAGACTATTCATTCCTCGAGGATAGGGAGCCTCGTTTACACTCCTGGTGCCCCTTCAAGGACCGACCCAGCACAGCGACTGACCATCCAGTAGCCTGTTGCTGTTCAAGTGGCCTTGGTAGAGTTGTCACTGAATAGCACTGCATGTGAGGCGCTGGGGGGAGAAGTAACAGTTTTAAACGATTAAACGCTGTGCAGGAAATAAGCAGATGTGGTCCCAGCCATCTAGGTGCCTACATGGAGCTTGGAACACGAGGGTGGACAGCACTAGCTGGAAATAAAGCCAGGGCACACCATGAAGGAAAAAGAGGCCTCCGGAAACGGTTATGATTTAATGGAGATGGGGGGGGGGCGCGTGCCGGCGGGGAGCGCGGAGGGGCTCCATCTGAGAGCAAGACTTGAGCAGGAAGGAGAGCAGGCTGGATTCGGTCCCGCTCGAGAATGTGCATTAAAGCGGTTCCTCTCCTCCCCCACGGGCAAGTGTGCACATTAGGGACAGGTGAGGTTTGTCTGCCTCAAAGGCGAGCTGGTAACTTGCTCTCCGGCCGCGGAGCCGCAGACGGCGTGGGCCGGAGGCTGCCGCACGCGGGATGCGCACCTGTTCAACAGGCGGGGCCTCTGGGCGGCTTCCAGGGCTTTAGGCCTGCCGCTCACATCTTCGAAATGCGAACAGCAGACGGGGACCCAAGCAGATGGAGACGGCACGCCCCCTGAGGTAACCTGGCTCCAGAAGGTTACGGGCTCCGTTTCAGGGGCGATGGAGACAGGCCCCCCGGATCACCCCAAAGGCGCTGGAGCCAAACCGAGACGGAGGGGAAGGAAAGCGGCCCGGGTCCCGACCAAGAGCTTCCGCCAGAAAGCGCATCAGGATCTGTTTCCTGGTTCCCCGCAGTGGGTCCTAACTAAACGGGCATGAGTTGGGACATCTCTGGGGACGGCCTTGCTGGGGAGGGAATACAACAGAAGGCAATAAAATCATGACGGTGCACGAGGGCTTAAACGCGACCGTCCCCCGAACGGTGCCTCCCCCCAAACACGGCGAATAAATGGGGTAAATATAAGGGCGTTTCACTTGACACCGTGGGTGGTTATACCTACGTGTTCCTTATCTCAAAAGGAACTACAGAGACTTACAAACACTGAACTTTTTTTTTTTTTTTTTTTTTTTTGGTCTTTTTTAGGGCCGAACCTGCGGCCTATGGAGGTTCCCAGGCTAGGGGTCGAATGGGAGCTACAGCTGCCAGCCTACACCACAGCCACAGGCATGCAGAACCCGAGCTGCGTCTGTGACCTCCACCACAGCTCACGGCAATGCCGGATCCTTCACCCACTGAGCAAGGCCGGGGATGGAACCTGCGTCCTCATGGATACTAGTCAGATTTGTTTCCACTGAGCCACACAGGAACTCCAACAAACACGGAGCTTTCAATGGATGTTTAGCGGGCTCTCCACGTTAAAAGGGTGCTGTGGGGCGCAGTGCTCTCAGACAAAAAAGAAAGGAAACTGCTGTTCTCTGGAAGACTCTGGGGTCGGCCTCTGGAAGCGTCAGGGCTCGCAAGGATAACTGCTGCAGGCAGAGCCCCGGTGCGAGAGGCAGCCCTATGGGACCCCACAACCAAAGGGGGGGAATTTTATCTTGTGAGTCAGATTTCTGAATTACGTTACCCTCGGTGAGAATTCTTTGGCCCACAGCCCTTAGATCGGTCTAATTTCAATGCTCCAGCCTGTTCTCTATGGCACCATTTGTAATTAAAGGAGCTTTTGATGCCAGGGTGCTAAGGGGTTTGGGGGAGTCTCCCGAAGCTAGTTTGGAACGTGGCTGGTGATTCCAGAGGGATGGCTGGGGCCAAGGTGAATCTACGGGCAGAGGAGTCTGGGGCCTGAGGCTGAGCTGCTTTTTAACACATCAATGTCTTCCTCCTCTGTTCTGCTAGGAGAAGCAGTACGATTTTATCAGGGGAGCTGGCAAATACCCTTGAGCTGTGGGATCTGCTGGCACAGGGCCCTCTCCTCTCAGAAGCATGGCTGTGCCTGATACTTTAGACACAGGGCAGCTCCAGGGCTAGAAATGGGTTTGTCTCGACGAATTTGGTGCTTTGACTTTTATGGAAGGGCGATCGTTGCCTAAGAAAGCATCACTGGAGGGGCTTTCATCCACCCTTTGGAAGTAAAGACTCCACCTTCTGGGCTCTGAGCATGCTCCAGGCCCCAAGAAGAAAGGGTGAGGCTGCTGTCTGTGCAGCCTGTGCTGTGCTGGCATTTAGACCCCCACCCCCACTCAGGATGCCAGGCCGGGACGGATGCTCCAGCAGCTCCGAGCCCTGCCATCTCAATTGAATCAGAACAAAACTGCTCCTTATCACGATGCCCTCAGTTTCGTGCCCGCAAGACCAGAATCATACTGAAATTGGCATGTGGACTGACGTGCAGAGGCCACAGGAACTGATAAAGCTCGTGTTCTGTAGTGACCTGGTGAGGAACGGCTGCTCATAAACAGAGGAGGGATTTGCTAACTATGCAGGTTTGCTGCCAGGCCATTATGGCTTATTTAAAACAGGCCAATGCTGACTCTGGTTACATGCTGAAATTCATAAAACTTTTGAACATGTTATGCTAGTCTTATAAAATTGAAATGTATGTGTACAGTATATTTTAAAGACTTTCCAATATTAAGCATTTCACACAAGCTGTGAAAAATGCTGGGCTCCCCCACTGCCCCTCCCGCGGCCTCTCCGTCTTCCCCATTTCGGCATCAGATGTTATTCAGGGATAATGAAAACCAGAGAAGTCTCTGCCTGAATAACTAGGTTGTCTAACTGCATTACAGAAAAATGAAAGATCAGACCGTGATTGGAAAGAGCCTCGTAACAGCCTCAGAGCCTCAGGAAGGACACACATCTTGTAACCAACCAAGTTCACGGATGTTGCCCCCTTGATACCTGATTCGGTGCCATGGCTCTGGTGAGAGAAATGTAATTTCTCTCTGCTGAGCTCCGCAAAGATGGTATTCAACTGGAGGGGTTAAAACTTCACGTGAAACGAGGATCTGAGGCATTTTCTGTGACGTCTAATCCAATCAGAGATGACAGAGGGGTAAGAACAGGAGCTGGCCAGACCTCAGAAACTAATGTTTTTCTCCAAAGATGCCTGTTTCTACTTAAAGATAGATTACCCTAAAAATGCAGGCTGGTGTGTTGAAATCTTGATTATGGAGGGTGAGTTTCCTTAAACCTTTTAAACAAAGTTTTCCTCATTGGAGCTAGCATATATGTTTTTTTGTGGCTGGTAATTATTTTCAAGAATGTCTTAGAACACTCACATGCCGATAAAATGCCCACCAAGCAGACACACGCGCGCGCGCACACACACACACACACACACACACACGCACACACACACTCTGCTTCTCCACGTTCAACCATTAGCAGCCACTGGGTGAGGCTCAGGGCAAGAAGCGGCCCCTCTAACGCACCTTCAAGTTTTGAGACTGTATGGCTACTCCACGAAACCACATCTAAACCCAAAAAACCAACGTGAAAACCGAAAAGCCCCCAAACAACCAACCTCGCCCTCCTCCCCTACTGGCCATGTCCTTCCTCACGCCACAGGCACCCCACTGGCCGTCTTGCTGTTCCTCAAACACACCGCGGGCGCTTCTCCCTGAGGCCTGGCATTTCTCACACAGTGGGCCTGGGACCCTGCTGTGGACCCCCTGTCCCCACGACACTCATGTCCTTCAGATCTTCGCGTAAATGCCACCTTCTCAGTGAGGCCACCCTTGTCTGCAGGTAACAGCACGTCCTTCCTGTTTCCCTGCCTGCTGTTTTCTATCACAGCACATCACCTAGTAGACTAGTGAGTCTACCTATTTAGGGGCTTTTGTCTATCACTCCCATCTCTAGTGTGGGTAACAGTGCCTGACATAGAGGAGAGATGCAAGAAAAATATTTGTTAAAAAAAAGAAGAATGGAAGTTAGGCAGGCTACTTCAGTAATTTGGGGGTAGCCGGACACAAAACTGACAATCTCCTTACGTATCTCAGAGTCTCAGTGTATGAAAGAATGACACACCTGCTCTTTTAACATTTCCAAGAGCCTCCAAAGGAAACCAAAGTCCTTCATTTGACTCCAGCCACGTATCTCCCCTACCCCTTTCTCCCCATCCCACCCCTGGCCAACCCTGCCTGCCTTTTTTTTTTCTTTCTGTCTAAAAAACAGGACTAGGAAAGTCGTAAGAAAAACCTGCATGAAAGTATGGCCATGTTTTGTTGATTAGAGCCATACACTGTAGAAACAGTATATCCAACAAGGGACTTACTCAAATACCATTTGAATTGGAAACTCTTTCTTCAAGAATCCTTCTTTCAACAGCCTTTGTGCAGTGAAACAGACATATCCAGTGGGCTGCTGGGTTAATTACCACTCTGCATAACTCCAACTATCCCGGGGGGAGAGCCTGCCTCGCTTCGCCTGTTTAAAGGTGTCACTTGCCTGACTTCCTTCTTGATCTCCTTATATTCTTTCCAGCCTGCCCGTCCCCAGGAATGATCCCCTGTAAAGATATCCAGGAAATTCACAGGCTGAAAACACACTGCCGGGGTCAGATCCCCACGGCTGTTATTTCTGACACAGACTACTACATGAGGCTGTCTGTTGCTAGTCTGCTGGAGGGCGAGAGAAGTGGGGAACAGGGGGAGAACCGAGTCCAGGGGCTGTTCCCTTTGGGGTCAGAGGGAAAGAGCACAGCCCCAACCCACGGCTCCCCCGGCTCTGCCCCGTTTCTCTTCCCATCCTCTCCATTCCCCCCCCCCCTTATCTTCAGAGGCTGCACTGGGTCTGCTAATGGGCTTAAATCTCTACCTAATGACACCCCAAACAGGTCCAGGCTCAGTTTACACACCTCCAATCCTGTGTTGCCCAGGCGATGTTGAGACAGGGTTGATGATGAGAACTACGTGTCACATATGGGAGAGTCACTGTGGTCAACATGCAATCTCCTCCATCAAGCGGACCTGCAATCCGGTGACCGACTTAATGGTGAGGCTTTCTTTACACGGACTCTTCCCGCTTCCTTCTGTCATGTCTCCTGGGTTTTGTGTGTCAACAGCAGATGGCCAAATACACCAGCTGCTTCTCTGAAGCTCCTCTTTCTCTGCTGGGTGGTTGACAGTCTAGAGACGGCTCGGTGGGGCTACTCATGGACCAGCTCAATAAGAGGTTGAGACCCCAGGGAAGTTCTCCTGACCACTAACTGGGGCCGTATCCTCACAGACGTCAGAGGTAGAGGCGGGGGGCGGGGGGGGGGGAGGGGGGAGGGGGGCACTGAAATTAAAAGCTATTTCCCATTGCTCATTTTAAACACAAGGGGACATTTAATACTGTTCGCTTTTTTCCTCAAGCAAAGAACGTTCTTGCCAAGACTACGGTGAGTCTCCACTAAACTCTCCAGGTCATTTTTCCACCTGCCCTTGCGATGTTGTCACATGTGTCTCACGCTGTACGTGAAGAGCCAGCTTCTTACGCTCCCATATGCTGTTCTCCATGGCGATTCTTTAGAAACACGAATCAGATTGTATCACTTGCATGGTGGCTTCCCTTCTCCCTCAGAGGACATCGGCAAGCCCTCAAGCCTCAGATGTCTACAGCACAGGTCAGACGCGGTCTCAGCCTTTTGCTCTGAGCATGGAAGGATTACTTTGTCCTGCAGACACTTCACCAAACAACTCTTTTTAGGGGCGAACAGGGCAGAATTAGACCTTGGTCCCTCTAGCCTCTAGGAGATGAAACACAAGTTAAGAATCTATCAGAGGGTCTGGCTGGACAGTAGCCCTTCCAGCAGTGGGGGTTAGGGACGCCCTCAAGCGGCCAGGTCAGGCCTCGCAGAAGCCAGTCCAGCTCACCTACTTGGTCATCATATAATTTGGTTATTTATGAGTCTCCCTTGGGCTCAGGTTCCTCACATCTAAAATGGGGATAATGAAAGCACCCTTCTCGGGAGGTGGTGTAAGAATTAACCCAGACCATAGCAAAAAATAAATAAAAAAATAAATAAATCATACATAGTGCCTGACCCAAAGAAAGTATTCAATAAATAATCAAAAAAAAAATGTTAACTGTACACCTTCAGTATCTTTTTCTCTCTCAAATGACCCCCATCTGAATTCAATACTTTCCCCAACTATCAGGTCAGATCTCCCCTTTGGCTGCGGGTCATCCAGTCTCAGTCCTACTCGCCAAGTCATACTGATGAGTCTAGCTGAAGTGAGAGACAGAGACTCTGTGGAGTCTGATGCATGAACACCTGCAATGGGTGCTTTTTAAGAAAAAGAACACAAACTTATGAATGTAAAATGAGGTGTTAGGTTTTGGAAGAGGTCCTGGCAAGTGAAGTGGCTTGAGGCTGAAACTTCACAGCTTCCTGGTAACCCCACCTCTGCACACCCCACTTTTACCCACAGTGCGATGGGGAGCTCAGAGGCTGGGGGAGGCAGGCCTTTATCGCCCCTCCTCATCCATAAAATGAAGCCAGTAAGACCTCACTGAGTTCCCACAACCAACCTAGGAAGCAGATACTGGTTTCCCATTAATCTTCCGTCAGTTGCCAAATCTTGCCTATTTGATCTCTGAAACGAACGGAATCCCTTTTCTTCTCTCCAGCCCACACCTGCCTACTCTGATTCTCCATCCTCTCTCACTGGACAGTAGTGAGTCTCGAAACTCCGGCATCTGCTCTGCCTCCCACAGTCCATCTTCTACTCAGCAGCCAGAGTCAGCTTGTTAAAGGGCAAATGGGATCACATCTGTCCCAGCTTTAAATGCAACTATGACTTTCAATTGGTCTTTTTAATACTGTAACAGTGCACATGTGCATGCACACACACACACACACACACACACACACACACCTGTTACATAATGTCTTTGTGTCCCACTCATTTTTATTTTTATTTTTTAAATATTATTATTATTATTATTATTTTTTTTTTTTTGCTTTTTAGGACTGCACCTATGGCATATGGAAGTTCCCAGGCTAGGAGTCAAATCAGAGGTACAGCTTGTCAGTCTACACCACAACCAAAGCGAGTCGGGATGCAAGCTGTGTCTGCGACCTACACCATAGCACATGGCAAGGCTGGATCCTTAACCCACAAGGCGAGACCAGGGATCGAACCCACATCCTCATGGATCCTAGTCCGATTTGTTAATGCTGAGTCACGAAGGGAACTCCCCCACTCATTTTAAAAATCAGTACATCTGGAGTTCCCGTCGTGGCGCAGTGGTTAACGAATCCAACTAGAAACCATGAGGTTTCGGGTTCGGTCCCTGCCCTTGCTCAGTGGGTTAATGATCCAGCGTTGCTGTGAGCTGTGGTGTAGGTCGCAGACAAGGCTTGGATCTGGTGTTGCTGTGGCTCTGGTGTAGGCTGGCAGCTACAGCTCCGATTCGACCCCTAGCCTGGGAACCTCCATATGCCACGGGAGTGGCCCAAGAAATAGCAAAAAGACAAGACAAAAAAAAAAATCAGTACATCTTATTTAATAGATATTTACATATTCTTCAGGTGTGAATGGAAATTATACATTTTATTCATATGCGCACGGACAGCTGAAAAATTAATCATGTCTTTGACCATCAAGAAAATCTTAACCAATGCAGAAGAGCAGTGATTTTAAAGGCTGCATTAAGGGAGGGAACATGTCCCTTTTGTTTTCGCTGTGCCCCAAAGCCCACTTTACTACCTAGCACACAGTAGGTTTTCATCAGCTATGCCAAAGGCAAGAATGAGTGAGTGCATAATTGACAGATGTGACTAGTCAAGGTGCTTGTCACACAGAAGCACTGAATTTCACTATTCCAATGTTCTGAGCCTTTAAAGATTGATAGGCAAGACCAGAAGTACTATATGATTGAGTTTATCATCTAATATTAATCACGAGGCACCAAAAAGGTCTTCCTCCCTGGGACACAACTGTTTCTCCCGTAGCAGCTGGTGCCCTGCTTTACGCAGGAGTGCTTCCTCTTGCTCAACATGAAGGACCTCTGGTTCAGGTGAATATCCTTTTGAGGAACCTTATTTTTCTAGACAAGATGCGTTTCATTACTGGTTAAGAGTCTAACGCTATTACCATCAACCATGCAGTCAACCTCGTGGGTGTTCTCCACTCCCTTCCAGGTATTGAAGACATGATGAGAACACCGCCTGCTCCATCCACCTCCTTCCCAGCTCCTGTCCAAGACCTCAGCCTCAGTGCTGCCCTGATCTCTGTCTCGTCTTCAGGCTTTGCCCCACTCCAGTGTGTCTCCTCCTGCCTCCCCGCCCCGCTGCACTGAGGTGTGCAGACAGCTGTGGCTCGCCTCCCTTGGGCTGAACGACACACCTGTTCAGGCCCCCTCTAAGCTTTGCGCCTCTGGGCACCATCCTGGTGGCAATCCTGATTACGTCCCTGGCTTACGGCAACACCTACTAGACTGCTCCAGAATGTGGGGGCTGCATGTGCTCTTTATACGGGACCTCTATCCCCCCAGTATCTCTCTTGACATGGCAGAGTCCCCTGGGATTTCCCAGCAAATGACCACCAATTATCATCAGCCCAGTGACTCGCCAAGTGATAAAGTCCCTAGGAAGCAAAGAAGAAAATATTCAAAGAGGTTCACCTCTCCCGACTTGTCCCCAGCTCCTTCCAGCCAATGTGAAGGAATTTAATGCACCCTGTTGCCCATCGCAGGCTTTCTGCACTTGCAGCCTGATCTCTCAGTGGGAAACGAGAGGTTTTGTCCCCTAGTGACAGGCTGTCAGCAGCCTGGAGAGGTACCCTGGGGATACAGTCCTTCTGATGCCCCCAAATCACATCACTACAAATGTCAGGGAACAGCAGAGTCCGATGGTCAGCTTTCTTGTCAGCAGGCGGAGGCAAAAGAACAATCCCTGTGGCGAAGTCCTCCTGCTGTTTTTTCCTCTCAAAGCCCAAGAGCCAAATTGGGGTTGGGGACAAGAAAGTGGCTAAAGAAAGCCTCATTCAGTCTCTGAAAGTTGGTAGAAAGAGGCTGGATGGTGGTTCCTTCTTGATTTTTTTCTTTTCCTATTTTTTTTTTTTTTAAATGGGAAGCCAAAGAAGCTAAGAATGCCAGAAATGAAAAGGAAGATGCCAGATGGAGGGAGGCAGAGCAGGTAAGAGTGATAATGAAGACGGCACGATGCCCAATGAAATGGGGGAAGGGGAGCTTCCCCTGTACTGGGAAACAGCCTACAGGCCACAAGAAATTTCAGGGCAGCCTAAACAAAAATCCTTCCCCTTCGCCTTAGAGATCCCGAAAGTACATTAACCGGCCTCTACTATGGTCTGGCCAACCTCATATGCCACTTACCCAGAAGTTCACTCCTGTCCCCCCAAACTGGGCTGGCGACCATTCCTCCTACATCGAGTATGTCTCCCCGGTGCCTTCCAAAATCAGCTCATCCTTTTTTCTTTCTTTCTTTTTTTTGCTTTTATTAGGGCTCCACCCAAGGCATATGGAACTTCCCAGGCTAGGGGTTGAATCGGAACTGTAGCTGCTGGCCTACACCACAGCCATAGCAACCTACGATCTGAGCCACGTCTGTGACCTATACCACAGCTCATGGCAACGCCTGATCCTTAACCCACGGAGTGAGGCCAGGGATCGAACACACATCCGCATAGATACCAGTCATATTTCTGCTGTGTCTTGATGGGAACTCCAAAAACATCAGCTCATCCTTTAACCGCCCTCCAGGAGCCGTCAGCACTGCCTCTCACCCGCTTTCTTGGGATCACGCTGGCAATGACAATACTGGGTAATGCAAGCCTCTAGCAGGCCAACCGGTAATCGTGAGACACTGGGCAAGTTACCTAAACTTTCTGCGCCCAGTGGCCTTTCAGATGGGGACGGAAAAAATGATGCCTCCTGCACTGCGTCATGGTAGAGATGAATGGAATTGGTCTATGCAGAGTGCATACAGTGGCGGCCCAACACATGCCAGCCTTCATACGGTTTGTCACACAGGGTGGCACCTGCTCAGATGTTGTTCCGAACGACTCTGTAGTGGCCTCACCAATACCTCTTCGACCAGACCAGAAGTTCCTAGAGGATAGATGCTATGCCTAAAACCTTCTGGAAATGCCTCAGAGCGATATTCATGATGGGGATTCAAAGAGCCCCAGAAGAGCAACATCCGTGGGTATCTACTGTGTCTCAAGATTTGCAATAGATGCTGAAGAACCAGGATGGAGGAGCTTTGAGGAGCTCACCTTGGGGAGGGGGGCTATGCGAGGAGGCACATCTTTTCTTTTTTTTCTTTTTTTTTTTTTTTTGTCTTTTGTCTTTTTTGTCTGTTGTTGTTGTTGTTGCTATTTCTTGGGCCGCTCCCGCGGCATATGGAGGTTCCCAGGCTAGGGGTTGAATCGGAGCTGTAGCCGCCAGCCTACGCCAGAGCCACAGCAACGGGGGATCCGAGCCGCGTCTGCAACCTACACCACAGCTCACGGCAACGCCGGATCGTTAACCCACTGAGCAAGGGCAGGGATCGAACCTGAAACCTCATGGTTCCTAGTCGGATTCGTTAACCACTGCGCCACGACGGGAACTCTGGCACATCTTTTCTAAACTAACAGCATCCCCCACCCCATTTTTTTCTTGGGACTGCCTCCAAATCCTTCGGGAAGAGGCTGGTGGCAAGCTTGCATTGGTATGAGCAGAGCCACAATTTGTTGAACATTTTGCTTTGATTAAAAATTAATAGCTGCTTTTGACCCATATGGATTAATTCCACTCTCTCTAAGTATCTCCTTAATTGACAAAATACCATTAGGTGAAAGAACCAATTAAACCAGCACATGACTCCCTCCCTCCTTCTGCCAGCCTTCATCCTCCTTCCTCCCTCTCCGTGTTGTCCTGCCTGAGTGTTTTAATAGACCATTTCCATCCCAGCACCGTGAGACGAATTCCTCAGTAAACACACAAGAACAAAGGTGGGAGGTGTGCTGGGTGCAGAGGCGAGGCCATGCTGAACCCACCAACAAGCGGAGGAGGAAGGCCTGCGGAAGGGAGGAAAAGACAAGCGATCCACTTCCATGGCCTGAAGAGACTGACAAGTGCAGCTCCTGTCAATTAACCGGCACTCCCAAGCTCATCAGCCATCCGAGGCTGCTCAATGCGCAGCTTTGTCTTAGTTTGGCACAACTCCCTGCTAAACTCCCCGGAAAGTGCTGACAAGGTTACTCTAATAACTGGCTGGACAAAGTCCACCCACTGTACATTGCAACACGTGCTCTGCGGCCCTGGCAAAGGGGCACGAATCGCCCTGTCAGGCTGCAGGAAGAGGTCAGCGGGAGGAAGAAGGGTAACAAAGTGCTAGGACCAGGCCCCAGGGGTAAAGACTGTGCCCTCTGCTGGGGTTTGCGAAAGCTTCTAGGTCTTACTGAGTGAGTGTTTCTCGCCTCTTTCTTCCTAAGCCTCTGCCAAGGTGGGTGAATGGGAACACTGTGTCTTTATTGGGGCTGGAGAGCTTTAAGAAACCTCCACTGGGGATGGATCCAAAGGACTCACTGCCCTGAAACAGGAGATGCTTTTATGCCTAAACCCTTCTTTCATCCGGAGAACTACAGACTTAAACAGCTTTCCAGGGGAGTGTCTGAAAGCAACCAAACTGGTCACTTCCAACGTCGCGAGTAGGTAGCTAGGGACCAAAGTGACTGAGGACAGATTCTGTTTTCCTCAGCTCTGTTTTCTTCAGTTTTTTACGATGGCACAGCCCAACATGGGATCCAGGTCTGTGCCTTCTCGTAGTTGTACACTGAGACAGCAATGGGACACAGGGAGCTGCATTTTAAAAAAAATCTGGAAGGGTCTTGGGAAATCACCTACTCAGTAATATGTTATCAAGAAAAATTTCAAACACAGAAAAGCGGAAAGAACTTTACAGCGAACACCCCCCACATACCCGACACCGGTGTCCTTCTACTTAACATTTTATTAAATTTGCTTTATCATGTACCTATCCCACCTGGCCAGCCTAATAGTTACCTATCATTCCAACTTCCTTTAATTGCTTTAAAAAAATGTTTTTTTTTCCTTTTTTATGAAAATATTTACAGTGTTGTGCCAATTTCTGCTGTATAGCAAAGTGACCCAGTCATACATATATATATATATACATTCCTTTTGCTGTATTATCTTCCACCATGGTCTATCCCAAGAGACTGGATACAGTTCCCTGTGCTCTACAGCAGGACCTTCTCATTGCTTATCTGTTCTAAATGGAATAGTTTGCATCTACTAACCCCAAACTCCCGGTCCATCCTACCCGCTCCCCTCTCCCCCTTGGCTATCACATGATCCAGCAATTCCACTCCCGGGCATATATCCCAACAAAACTACAATTCAAAAAGATACATGCACCTGTATTTATTTATTCACTTTTTTGTCTTTTGTCTTTTCAGGGCCGCACCCGAGGCATATGGAGGTTCCCAGGCTAGGTGTCTAATCGGATCTGTTGCTGCCGGCCTACACCACAGCCACAGCAACGCCAGATCCAAACTGCGTCTATGACCTACACCACAGCTCACGGCAATGCCAGATCCTTAACCCACTGATCGAGGTCAGGGATCGAACCCACAACCTCATGGTTCCTAGTTGGATTTGTTTCCACTGTGCCACGACGGGAACTCCATGCACCTGTATTTTCACAGCAGCACTATAGTCAAGACATGGAAACAGCCTAAATGTCTATTGACAAATAAATGGATTAAGAAGATGTGGTACATAAAAAATGTATTTTTATTTTATTATTATTATTTTTATAGCCACACCTGTGGCACATGGAAGTTCCTGGGACTTCCATAGAAATCGGGACTGCAGCCGAGGCCTATACCACAGCCACAGCAATACCGGATTCAAATGGCATCTTTGACCTACAGCGCAGCAATACTGGATGCTTAATACTCTGAGCGAGGTCAGGGATCGAACCCACATCCTTACAGAGACAATGTCGGGTCCTTAACCAGCTGAGCCACAACACAAACTCCTAAAAAAAAAAACCCAATTTTTAAAAAGCTACCTGAAGAACACTTTTTTCTAAGTCAAGTCTTTGGAGAAAGGCAAATCTATGAAACGGACAGAAGTCAAGCTACTCCAGTTGAAGCAGGTCAGGCCCCTGATGTCCTAACAACCCACGCTCACCTCCACCCGCCCCTGGACGCCAGGGAGGACTGTGTGACATTACAGACAACGCCTCACCTGGCAAATGAGCCACTGGGACCCAGGAAGGGTGCCACCCCAAGGCCCACATCCTCATCATGTGTTCTTGGGTAAGTGATCGCATTACCTTGCATTTTTTTTGGTTGTAAAGAGATTACACAAAACGAAGTAAAACCAGCAGCAAGTTCCTGGCGCGTGGTAAGTAAATGCTCTATAAACGACAGCTGTTCCTTTGCTCATTATTAGCATCATCCGCGTTATCATTACCGACAGTGCCTGGGAGAGGATGAAGTGCAGGCTGGGAGAGGATGTGCAGGTGAGAGGAAACGGTGGGAAGCCTGTTGGGGGCGGGGTGGACACTCAGATCCCACCGCTGGGCCCACAGTCGGCCTGGAATCACTCAGGCAGGCTCACAGTGGTACGTACCTGAGAAGAATCCCTGTGTCTTGCCCCTCTCAAGGAGGTGGTTTCAAGCTTTGAAGGGAGAGTAAGTACAAATATTTTGGGAGCTAATTTCTGCAGCAATTCAAGGTGTTCCTACTGCTATTATTAGAGGCATTGTTCCAGAAGCCGAGGAGTTATACAACCGCCGTGCCCCTCGGGAACAAGACCTTCCTCTTTCTGTCTTTAAGCCACACAGACCATTCAGGGTGACTTTTCTGATCTTCATCTGCTGCTTCCCCCATGGAAAACCTCACCGTCCCATTTCTCCGCCCCATCGCATCAAACCAAACCCAAACTCTGAGCTGATCCAGCAGGTGTTCCAGGTGCTTTTTGACCTGACACCAAACGCCTTCCTAGACTCCTTGTCACCACTTACCCGCTTCCCTTCCCCTAGCTGCTGGGTGCACCAATCTTGCTTCTCCTGGGCACGCTGGATCATTCTGTGAGTCTGCGCCTTCGCAGAGTGCAGAATGCAGGACTGACCAGGCACCAACTAGGCACAGAGCTGGCATCTCCCAAGTCTGCTCACACTGTAACTCTGTAATGCGGCTGCTCTGAGCCCATTTGACAAAGAAGTGGAGGCCCAGACAACACCTGGGTGCCCAGCGGGTATGTGGTTCTGACTGTGCTTCAGAAGCCAAGGTGGGCACCCTGCTCAGCCTGGCATCGCTCAGGATACGGTTCTGCTGCCGCCACTTCCAGGAAGCCCTCCCCCCCCCCCTCCAGTGCCTCCTTGGGCCTCCTGCAGCACGGCACAAAGGCTTCTGGGGAATTCGAGAGAAGATGGAGCAACATAGGAAACAGCGCAGGTTTCAGAGCTGGGTGCCTGCTTCTAATCCTGGTTCTGAGCTTCACTGGTCAGAGGCCACGTCCCTCTTGCGCACCTCATGTGGCCGTGGTGAGGGTCTACCCAACTAACACCTGCCCGGTGCCTGCTCCATAAAGGGGGTGGGGTGGGGGATTTGCTCAGTGTCAGCCTCTCCCCTCCCCCTTCCTCAGAGTTTTTATCTTCCCCATAAACTCTGGGCTCCTGGTCACGAAGCAGCCAGGGCATGCTGAGGGCGGGGGCTGGCAGTGCCTGGAGCACAGGACACCCGCTGCCACACCGTCTGTCTCTGCCCCCTTAAGCTGAACACAGAATCTTACTGAGGCCACACTGTGGCGCATCCCCCACAGACACGGAGGAAGCTGCCAGGTGCCAATACGTGGCCGGTCACGTCCGAGCTGCAAAGGAGCCTGGGGCGCTGCGTTTATGACCTCAGTTTTGCAGGTAGTGAAGTCCAGGTGATTGGACTCTGAATTGCGCAAAACAAACAGTGCCTTGTCTGAGGTGAGGCTCAGGTGACATAGTGGGATGGTGCCCCCAAAGGAACCGAGAACCCTGGCAAAAATGCTTCCCTGGACCCAGCCTGACTGGAGTTTTAAAAGAGCCAGGGCTTGTACCGCTTAGCTGCTGCCCTGATGACTCGGGCTCAAAGGACACACATGTCCACTTACAAGCCAGGAATTCTGCAGCGACATGCAGTTCACGCCCAGAGTGGACGCCCCCTGCTTTGAGATCCCAAGGTCTTTCCATTTCTCCTGGAAGCCTGTCCTAGAGGCGTCCAACAACAAGGAGCTACCCTGCGCGTCCCCTTCGTGAAGGGTCAGCGGGCCTCATTCTCCCATCACTCATGGCCGTGAGGGGACAAAACTGTTCTCTCAGAATCTAACAAGGCAAAGGGGAGAAAAGGCCACACGACTAATGATCTAAAATGTGGATTTTTTTTTTTCCATTCTTTCTTTTCCAGCCACCCTGCCGCATATGGAGTCCCCAGGCCAGCTGTGGAGAAGCCAAATTCTCAACCCACTGGGCGGAGGACGGAACCTGCGTCCCAGAGTTTCAGAGATGTTTTCCATCCTGTTGCACCGCAGCAGGAACCCCATTTTTTTTTAATGGCTGCACCCCCATATGGAAGTTCCTGGGCCAAGGACCGAATCCAAGCCACAGTTGCGGCAACACCAGATCCTTTAACCCACTGCACCAGGACAGGGATTGAACCCACGTCTCTGCCTTGACCGGAGCCGCTACTGTCGGATTCTTAGCCCACGGCGCCCTGGTGGGAACTCTACCATGTGGGCTTTGTAATACGCACTTACAAACAAGGGTAGGAGTACGGCATCTGTCCTTCCTCCCCTTTTGGGTAAATGAGGCTGGTCTTAGCTCTCCGTCCTCAGGGGAGACCACACAACCCCGATGAAGCGCCATGAGCCGCCCGATGCAGCATGCAGGCTGTCCTGTTTCCCACAAGCCGGTGTTGGGAGTGGCTGCAGAGGGACAGGCAGCCGTTCTGAGATCCCTAAAACGTCCTCTGCGCAGAGATGAACACCTCTGAGCTCTTCCCCACAGCCGTCCACACTGCAGTCAGACAGAGCAGCCCTGCCGTCAAGAAGCGGCCCAAGCTCCGGGTGACACGGCACCCACCAAGCGAGGCAGCGGCTTGCTGGCGACTGGCTTTAGTCCTATGGGATGTGGCCCCCGAGGAGAAATTCCTGAAAAGGGGCAAAGGAATAAATTCCCACCGCTGCCTGGAACCATCCATGAACTCTGAGGAGGGAGGTGGGAGACGCCCCCGCCTTCCTTCACCCTAAAAGCAGCTACTTCCTGTTCAAGGAGCAATTCACCCACTCACGGGCCCGGCCGCCTGGCAGCCAGCCAAGAATCCAGGAGCAACCCTGGATTTTGAAAACATAATAGACAAGGGCGTCAGCTTAAGAAAAGATTTCATCTATCCGCTAACAAGAGGCTGGGGTCATGGAGTGGGGTATTCTCTCTACGTGAGAGGCCACGCTAAAAATCTCGAAAAACGCGCAGGAGGAGCGGGGCTGGGGGGCCCCCGGCGCGATTTTCTGCGCGTGGAACGGGGGTTGCTGTTTCAGGGAGGCTTATCATTTCTCCCCGACATCCTGACAGCAACGCGTTATACAGAAGTTTAGCAATGTGGGCAGGTTAAATTATAGGAGGCAGAGGAAATCATGAGCTGGCAACGGAAGCGTGGCCGTGGGCCACTTCGGGCTGGGCCGTGGCAACCTGGGCGCCCCGGGCCCCGGGTCCCCAAAGGTGGGGTGGCCTCGGCCTTCGGAAGGGGCTGGGGGAGCCTGAGCTCCAGGGCGCATGTTTACAAAGCAGCAGCCCTCCAGTGGCGGGCAGACTTTACGTTCAGCCTTTTCTGGGCTCTTCTTGGAGAGGCGAGGAGTGTGGCCTGAGGGCCCTTGGAAACTGAGAGGCGGACAAGGGGGTCCCGGGGGTGTCTGAGCAAAGCTCTCTGCCCCCCGCCACCTCTTAGACTGAGGACCCTGGGAAATGCGCTGCTCCACACAGTGATGCTGAAGAGGCTGGAAGGATTTCAATCATCAGAGAGAGATTATGCAGCGTTCAGTGAAATCCAAGTTAGGCATATCTACCCGGAGCCTGGTCTGTTGAAATCCTGCATGGACATCTCTGTGGCGACACAGCCCTGGGAGGGAGACCAGCGTGTCACCCACCTGGGTGGACCCCACACATGCTACAGTTCATCTGTCGGAGAGCCTAGGTCGCCAGACCTCCAGTCACCAGGAACGGAGGTGACTGGAGGTCACCGCATGACGACTGCTTGGATGCGGACAAGGGAAGTTAGAGCTGCTTCCGTGTGGTCTTGTGACCGGGCTCCCTGGCGGGCTCAGGGCTGCCGCTCCTCGGGCAGAAAGGCCACCCCGGCCCCTCGCAGGGAGAGAGCACGGGCCGAGGTGTGGAGGCAAAGAAACGAGAACGGAGCACCGTCATGACCTCCGGACGTTACGGTGGCAGCTCCACGCACCACGCGTGGACGGAGCTCGTCCCCCCACTTCATAAGCGAGTGCCGTCGGGTGGGTAAAGGACCCCTCCTAGGGATGAGGACACTGAGGGCACCCCGCTGGGAGGCCAGAGCCGGGTCTACAGCTGCTGCAGTTTGCAGGGCGCTGTGCTGTCTACGGCCAAGGGAGGGTCGGGCTGTCTCCTCACCCAGACAGCACTGTCGCCCTCTCAGGCTCACACACAGAGTCCTCCTCTGCGGAGGGGACATCTGAACAAAGTTGGGGATGTTAATAAACAGACCTGAGTGAACAGCTGCCGGGGGCGGGGAGGTGTGGTGTGAGGAGACCACTCTGGAGCTGCACCTTCTGGGCCTCCGGGGGAGGGCCTCTGTCCCCAAGGCAGGCCACAGGGGGCCAGGGCTGGGGCCAGGAGCAAATCACACTCCACACGCCCGGGCTCCCAGCCGACTGATGTGTGCAGCCAGGTGGAACCAGATTAAAAATCGACATCGAGGGAGGCCGAAACCCCGGAGAGGCCAAGGAAGGTGGGGGACGGGAGTCCTGCAGGCCGGGCTGGGGGCACCTGGGGGGGTTGGAGACTTGCCTCTGGAGGGAGCGGTCGCCCTGCCTTCGCACCGCTCGCCCCGACCCTTCCAAGGTCTCCCAGCTTCTCCATGTGGGTTGGAAATCTGGCTGGACGCTTGACAGGAAGTAGGCGTTAATTAATGCTCCATGACAACAGAATTTCTCCCAATTACACGTGACACTTGCATTAGGAGCAAACGTGTTCGTTTGGACAGATGTTAGCACAGCAAGTATCGCGAGGACTGACAACGATTTACCAGGATGAGAAGTACACTCTCTCTAAGTGAGAGTTCCCTTTCACCAAAATAAGAGTAAAGGCTTGTAGGAGGCCCTGTTAATTAAAATAAGCGTCTGGCCATGGGGTTTGTGCATCTTAGATGAGGATGGAATTGGTGGTGAGTGGCCGGGGGCACCAACGCCGAGGCGGCTGAGCCAGCCTGACTGTGGCCTTTCCGTGCTGGGCAAGGAAGGATCTTGGCTTTTATTTTTAAAGCACCTGCACCATGCACACCCCTTACTCTCCACACAACAAACTGGGAGGCAGGTATCAGACCAGCTTTACATCTAAGTCTACCGAAGTCAAGAAGGCATGAAGTGAGTAACAATGGCGTCACCTGACCTAGGTTTCCTGACCCTGAGCTCATGGTTCTCTTCTTTCTTTCATTTTTTTTTTTTTGGTCTTTTTGTCTTTTTTAGGGCGCACCCATGGCATATGGAGGTTCCCAGGCAAGGGGTCCAATCAGAACTGTAGCCGCCAGCCTACACCACGACCGCATGGAAGGTCTGGAGACCCACAGCCGCTGTGGCTGGCACTGCTCTCTGCTTACCCACAAGCTGTTTCTGCCGCTTCTCTCTTGCTAACAGGACTCTTAGGGCAGCACAGTGCCAGCTCCCAGGGACAATCATGACGAATCAGGGAAACCCAGGCCCTCTTTACCAGATACCTGCTTTTCCCTTTTCCCCTGGAATGGACTGTTCTAGCCTCAGAGATGCAAAAGGCCCTGGACCACCTGCCTCCTTCTTGCCCGCCCTGCATCTATTCTGCAAGGACCTGTGAAGGTTACCTTGTAAGGACAAAGGACCTTTGCTTATGTGACTCCGTGAAAGATCCCGAGATGTGGAGCTGATCTCAGACTATGGGCATAGGCCCTATACCCATCCCACAGGCCCTGAGATGAGAGAGGCAGAGGGAGATCAGGCACATGAGGAGAAAGCAGGTGAGGACAGAGGCGGCGGCCAGAGTGATGTGGCCACAAGCAGGGGAAGGCCAGCAGCCGCCAGAAGATGGAAGATTCTGCCCTAGAGCCTTAATTCTGGCCCAGTGGAAATAACCTTGACCTTCTAGCCTCTATAACTGTGAGAGAAGAAGTTTCTGCTGTTTTAAGCCACTGAGTTTGCGGTCATTTAACGGCAGCCACAGGAAATGAACACAGTGCCAAAGCCACTGATGGCATTCTGTTACTGCAACCAGACACTCAATGACAACTCCCTGTCATACGCAGAGGAAGGACGCAGAGATGGCTCATTTCTGACCATGAGAGACTTCTGGGGACCCACAGATGCTGGCCCGTCTCCTGACTCCAGCTTCCCCACCTTGATGCTGCCATCTTTCAGAGAGCACACCTACCATAGCCCCTTGCCCCCTCGCTGTTTTGCTGGCAGTGAGCAGGTGCAGTGCTCCCAAAGCCCATGTTCACAGGGATCAGCCGCCTGGCAGGCAGGGTCCTCGGTGCCCTTGGCCCCAAAGCATATGGTACCTTCTGAACACCGGCTGGGGCTGGAAAGGTAGCGGCTCCTTGGTACACATCACGCATGAGGCTCTTTCAGCCTCAATGGTGTCAACATCTCTTGGGGCTGCAAGTCCAAGATGCGGAGGATGGGGGAGGGAGAGAAGGGCCCAGTGGGCTTTTAAAAAAACCATACTCTATGCAATAGGAGTAAATTCAGTGGGAATTTACTTAAAAGCTTCCTCAAAAGGAAAAATGGAGTTTAGGGAGAGAGAGAACCTTGGCGACATCTACATATATAGATAACAAAGGCTGCCTCTGTCATCAGTGTTTGCTTGTGGGCCCATCACATGCTTTTGGGGAGCTATCTCCTGCTCCTCCAAAGCATGGTGATTTCCTGCTGAATCTCTTCACTGGGCCCTCCTTTCCAAATTCCACTGACTGATGACATGGCCATGATTCATGTCTCTGATCTTTGCTTCTTCAAGATACACCCATTTGGGGTCCCATTTGTTTTTCTCTTTCAATTTTTTTCAATTATAGTTGATTTACAATGTTCGGTCAATTTTTGCTGTACAGCAAAGGAACCCAGTTTTATATATATATTATTTATATATATTCTTTTTTTCATATTGTCTTCCATCATGTTCCATCACAAGTGGTTGGATATAGTTTCCTGTGCAGGACCTCATTGCTTATCCACTCCAAATGCAATAGTTTGCATTTACGAACCCCAAACTCCCCGTCCATCCTACTCCCTCCCCCTCCTCCTTGGCCATGCCCTTTTCTTTTTACAGCCGTACCCGTGGCATGTGGAAGTTCCCGGCCTAAGGGCTGAATTGGAGCTGAGCTGCAGGCCTACGCCACAGTCACAGCGGCACTGCCGCGCCATATCTGAGCACATCTGTGACCTATGCCACAGCCTGTGGGAATGCCAGATCTTTAACCCACTGAGCAAGGCCAAGGCTCAAACCCACATCCTAACTGTGTGACTATGTGGATACTGTGTAGGGTTCTTAACCCGCTGAGCCACAGTGGGAACTCCTGGGATCCCATTTCTTAAGATCTGCTCCTGGGGAGATGACTGACTTGACTGTAATGGATTCAATGCTAACGTGTGTAGAGCTGTTTTGTTTGTTTGTTTGTTTGTTTTGTTTTGTTTGGCTACGGTTTTGGCTTTTGGTAAGGATGGGGTTGGGGGAAAGCGGTGGTGGAGCTAACAGTGTAGAAGAGACTGAAATCTGAAATACACTCTGTACTTACTACAGGCCATGTCATTCTAGATGTATCCAGATTAAAAAACAAAACACAAAAGCAGCAGCAGCTCAGAGGCATTAGTACATTTCCCAAGGTTGAGTCGCACAGGCCATCCTGATGGCGCTGGAACTGTGACCTCCCCACCTCAGCCTTCCTAGGCATCTCCTCTGCCCGTCTGCTTTCAAGATCTCAGGCTGCCTGACGTCCACTGGGCCCCTCAGGACCCAACCTCTTGAAGCTACGGCCTGGCCTGCATAGGGCACAGCTCACGTGCTCCCTGCAACAGGCTGGCCATCGTGAAGAGCTGGACCAGATACAGACAATCCCGGTCAGTGTAAAGCACATGTCTTACCATTAGGCAACGGCGACAGTACAATTACCGAGGCCAAGAAGCATGGACGAGCACAGAGATGGAGGGTGAAGCTATGGGGAGAAACAGGTATCTGCATGGTCTCAAAATATCTCCCCGAAAGATCTTAATTAATTTGCGGGGAAAACAATAGTCGCTTTCAAGTGAGGAACCTGGCAGGTGTCGCTGGAACCGAGTGATCCGAGTTGCTGTCACCGGCAGGAAGCCTTCACACACGCCCTGGTGTGATGCACTGAGTAGGGCCCTTCACTCCCTTGGTTTTCCTGCCAAAATGGTGTAACCTCAATCTCGTCAAGAGAAGACATCAGACAGACCCAAACTGAAGGGTGGCTAGGCCACAAGATAACCTGCCTGGCCTCTTGACAAAGTCAAGGTTATGAAAGACAAAGAGCCACGGAGAAACTTTCCCAGACGGAAGGAGGCAACTAAACGCCATGTGGGACCCTGGATGAAGCCCTGGACCAGAAAAGGACACCCTTTGGGGAAACAGCTGAACTTCGAATACGGTCTGTAACTGAGCTAACAGCATCATATGGAGGTTAATTTCCTGATTTAAATAACTGCACTACGGTTTTAAAAGGTGGAGCATTAGGAAAAGCTGTGTGAAGGGTATACTGGAACTTCCTACACTGTCTTCGGTAAATTTAAATTATTTCGAAATAAAAATAGTGAAAAAAAAAATCCCCCAAACACCACATGCTTTCTTATAAGATTATCTTAATTTTTTTTTTCTTTTTTTTGGGGGGTTGGTGGCACCCACTGCACGTGTCAGCTCCCGGGCCAGGGATCGAACCCACACCCCAGCAGTGACCCGGGCCACTGCAATGACAATGCCCGATCTTTAACCTGCTGCGCCGCAAGGGAACAAGGATGATCTTAATGTTAGAAGTGAGGTGCCAACTGCTGCCTCAGATGGGCCCTCTGGTACCTGTTAAGCAGTCATGCCCGTGGCTGTGTGAACCTGGTTCCGAAGGTCAAGGTGGCTCAGCGTGTTGGTGCCCAGGGGTCATGACCTGGAAAGTGCTCGGCCTGCGGTGCCCCCGGCGCAACTCTGCCACTGCCACTGCCGAGGACGCTCTGCAGGCTTAGAGAAGGCTGAGGAGCCGTCGCCCGGCGGGCAGCAGGTCTAGCTGAGCTTTCAGAGGCTGATTGTTCCTCTTTCTAGGAAAGAGGACGAGGAGGGTGGGGGGAGCTCCAGCTCTCCTCTCTCTGCACCATCTCCTTTCCCGTTCGAGGAGACGCGTGTGCAGGGGGAAAGGGCTAAAACAGTTCTGGGTGAGGCATTTGTTTTCCTTCCCTTATTTTAAGCCAATGGAAGCAGCCCCCCACCTCACTTGCGCTCTAAAACCTTTCCCAAGTGGCCCGAAGCAGATGACTTCTGGTGCCACCAACACCGCTGCTTTGGCCCTCTGCCTCTGTGGGTGGCAGCCGGGGCTGGGCCTCTAGTCTTTTGGGGCCCTTCCAACTCTGACAGGCCAGGCCAGGCCAGCCAGGCCCCGACGACGACAAGCAGCCCCAGCTGGGACTGCCGTGAACCCCCGTCTCATCCTGTCTGTTCCAGAAACGCGCAGCAGCCCCTCTCACCTGCAGAACAGCAGCATGGAAGCTGAGCTCCAGGGATGAATCTGCTCTGGTTTGATCAAAGAAAGCGGTGGAGTCTGAGGATACAAGGGAGTTACCATGGGGTCCCCTGGAAGTTGGATGCTAAGGTGATGCCACTGGAGTTCCTGCTGTGGCTCAGTGGTAATGAAGCTGACTAGTATCCATGAGGTTGTGGGTTCGATCCCTGGCCTCACTCAGTGGGTTAAGGATCCGGCGTTGCCATGAGCTGTGGTGTAGGTTGCAGATGTGGCTCTGATTTAACCCCTAGCCTGGGAACCTCCATATGCCATGGGAGCGGCCCTAAAAAGACAAAATGAAATAAAATAAAATAAAACAGCGTCACTAAGGATGATGAGGTGTAAGTCCTATACAGCTCAGAGAAGGCGCGGAAATCTAATCACCACAGCATCAGATTTTGCCTGAGGTCATTCCGTTCTGAGTCCCTCATTTGTAAAAGGAAGACTGCACATTCCCGCCCCTAGGGTGTTTGTCACGACGTTGAAATGAGCGAGCATATGGTGCTTGAACACCCTGGGAGGAAAAAACTGGACAGGTTGCACCACAGTGCAAAGGTACTGAACACCCCCGAAATGGATGCTTGACAAATGGTTAAGATGATCAATTTTACGTTGTAGGTGCTTTGCCGTAACTAAACAAACAAACAAAAAAAATAGTCGTCCCGTACATCATTGATAAACAAGCATCAGGTGCAATGGTTAATATCCAGTTATTTTATTCTGAACAGTTATCATCATCACACACATTTATTCCTAAGATAGATGCAGACCCACTCCCACTGCTCTGGCTGGTCTCCCCCTGCTCTGACTGTCTCCGATCCTCAGAAGGTTCCTGGGCTCCCAGACACTAACCTACAGTTCCCCTCACTCTTGGACTCTCGACGAGCACAGTCACTTGAACTCCTTCAGCGGAGGGTCCTGCAAGCCCCTCCTTGAAGGCATACGTCCCGCACCCTCGTTCTCAGCCTCCAATCGATGATGTTCAGTCAGCTTTACTTGAAATCTGGCTCCCGCATCCCAGGGGTCACGAAACCGTGACAACTCCATTTCAGAAAGGCCCCAACGCCCCAAAATCTCACTCCTTCCTTTCTCATTACTTTAGTTCCGTCTCTATGGCCCCTCACCCAGACTACGACGACAACATTCTCTCTGGTCAAAAGGCTTTCCGTCCCTTCCACCTCGCCCTCCCACCACTCCTAGGATTCTCTTCCAAAAAGTCAAATCCAATGTGCCTTTCACAAACATAAAGTACCCAGCGGGCTCCCGTCTGGGTTAAGTCTATTCTTATCTCACCAAAGTCTGTTTATAGGCAGCTGTTTATATCAACCTGCGTTTACACTCACATGGCCCACGGCTCCTCTCCCCACTTTTAACCTTGGTTTTTGTTTTTGTTTTTTTTTGGTCTTTTTAGATCGGCACCGGGGGCACATGGAGATTCCCAGGCTAGGGGCCCAATCGGAACTACGGCTTCCAGCCTACATCACAGCCACGACAACACCGGACCCGAGCCGCGTCTGAGACTTATACCACAGCTCATGGCAACACTGGATCCTTAAGCTACTGAGTGAGGCCAGGGATCGAACCCGCTTCCTCATGGATGCTAGTCAGATTCGTTTCTGCTGAGCCACGACAGGAACTCTGAACCTCGCTCTTTTACACGCTTCTCTCCATATGCTAACACTTTGCTTTTTGCAAATTGCATCCCCGTTTGCCTATTATCGGCACCATCTTTGCTCCCTAGCAATCATCCACATCCACGCAGCTTCAGCAAGATCGGGATCAGACGCCTCTTCTGGACAGCGTGGTTCAGATGTCACACCATTGCTCCGTACACACTGGGCCGGGGGCGGGGCGGGGGGGAGGTTAATAATTCATCAAGGTACCTCAGCTTTCTCTTCAATTAGACCGTCTATCTCTGAAGGCTTGTTATGTCTTTGTCATCTCGCCATCCCTAGCTCCCAGGACAGTGCTTAGCTCAGCACATAGGGAGGGCTAAGTCTGTTGAGTGAACCATGAGGGAAAGATGCCATGGCTGAGCTTATTAACTTCCAATCTTAGGAAAATCACTTTGGCAAGGCCACCTGTAATAGTTTAAGATGTCCCACACTGGACACGAATGAGGTGCTCTGCGATGACCGCAAATCCTTTGGACAAGTTAAGCTGCCTTTCGTACCCTGGATAGGTAATTTACTAATTGGCATCCAGGGACCCTTGTATCTGTATCTCTCACGGTGGCTGGCGTACACTTGAGGAATACCTCATCACCCACGACACTGAAAGCAGTAATGAATTTCTGACTATTCTGAACACATGGACACATGAATCCTTACTCTATAAAATCCTGGGCCCCTCTATCACTTTCAATAGTTGAATAACATAAGCAGGACAGAACCAATCTGCGCACAGCACTTAAGACAATTCTGTAAATATTTAGGCAACAATTGTATGTAATTGAAAACACGGTGCTCATATTTCGGACCCTGTTACAACGTGTTAGCTTTGGATGAGGATCGCGGCAGCTTTGGTGGCTGGCAAGAAGGGCCGGGAGTGCCTAACCCACCTGGGCGGGAAGGCCAGAGAATGCTTTATAGATGCCCTGTCGGCTGCCCAACTCCCACCTTTCTGGACCCCCCACCCCTCTGTGCAGAGAGTCCGAAGCTGACGGATGCGGGCCGGAGCACCTGCCTTTGCTCGGCCAATCCACAGGCCCTTCCATAGAAGCCACCCCCAGAATGTAACTGCAGTAGAACAGGAGGCAGTCTCCCTCCCACGGGCTGAGGCAGACAAGTGCAGAGCTCAGGAGGATGGTACATGATTTCTGCCAAGAGGAGAGACCAAGTCTCACAAACAATCCGGAATAAAGTGGGCAGGCAAAAAGGAGCAGAGCCAAGACAAGGAGGCCCTGCATCCCCCATTCCCTGCCCGCGCCCCTGAAGCCCAGCTGCAAACCTCTGCCCTGCTGGTGGTGTGGTTTTTTGAACACTTACTTGTACTCCAAAAGCCTGACAGTCCCCGATTTTTTGGACTGTGAATTTAATCTCTGTTATAAGAAACTTGAAAAGAAAAGAAAACAAAACCCTGCTAACATAAACACAGCCCAAGGTATTAAATCTTAAGAGCTTTAATGACCCAGTGGCTTCATGAAGGCTCTTGCAGTTCTGTGGTGAGCGTCTAAAATGTGGAAATCGCATCTTTTATTTAGCCACAGAAGGCGGATGAATCCCTTTATACAATGAGTAAGTGCTCTGTAATTGATTTGTTGAGTAAACTGAATTTTTTTCAATGCCTACTCTTCTCAAAGAGGGCCTGGCTGCACGTCATTAGAGCTTCAGGAGGGCTGAGGGTACAAGGGTAACTCCACTTAAACAGAGGAAGCCATCCACGGACACTGTCGTGCTGTCTCTGGGGAACACATGACTTAAAATTACTGCTGCATTCTAAACAGACCATCTGAGAGGGATAATTACTTTTCAATGACGGGATCAATATTTGCGTTCTTCTTTACTACTTGAGTGATTGGCTCTAAGGCCAGAGGAGAAAATCGGGTCAGTCGCCTGGACCTACTGCAGAGCAGCCGGGAAGATCAATGCGTGTACTCGGGAGCCGAAGGTGGGGTGGGGTGGGGCGGGGCCGGGGAGCACCGTTCTTAATGCGCTAACTCAGTTTCAAATCTCTCAATGAGAAAAGCCATACCTATCGATGCTGCTTCTGCGGGAGCATTTACAATCTGCCCTGAGGGTACAAGGTACAACTCATCTGATGTGTGGTTTATTGAGTCACGTCGTGAACCTATGACCCGACTACCTACCCAGCCAAGGACCAGGGCAGCTTGTCCGTCCTGTCTGGGAAGGGTGACATCTCAAGCAACCGTCAACCCAAGGCTGGGTGGGGATGGCGCGTATTGCTCTGGGCTGCCCTTGGAGAAGGAGCGGTTGCCAATCTAGGCCCGGGGCTGAGGCACCAAGGGGAGTGAGCAGAGGGTGGTGGGCACCGTGCTCGGCCCCGCTCTGAGGGCACAGGCCGCAGAGCCACCTGCCAGCCCGGCCTGTCCGGAGACACACACCTGCAGGCGGGCTCCCCACAACTCTTTCCCTGGCTTCCTTCTCGGGGCAGGAGGAGAGCAGCCTCTGCTGAGACCGCCTCCCCTCCCCGCAGCACCTCTGTGCAGGGAGCCAGGGCCCTGGGGCTCCCATCACACTGCCCGCCTGAAGCACACACACTGGAGCTGGGGAACTTGCCCGAGAAGCCAGTAAAATTTTAATGCACTCTGTAGCGCGGTCATGTCATACTCGGTTATGGCAAATAATCCCAGATGCCTGCAGAGGTAAAATGGAGCTGTAATGTGCTTGCCTCCTAACCCGAGCTGACAGCAATGATGTACGACTACCATTAGCGGAAAATATCACTTCAACTAACCCATGATCCAGCTCCGCTCAGGGTCACATTATCCATGAGGAACAAATTACACTCCCAAAGTAAATACAAATTTTCTACACGAAATGGGTACAAAAAAAGGGAAGGGGGTGATCCGTTCCCTGCGCCGGCACACCGCTGAGTGACACAGATGATAAAGGACAGGACAAATCATGGGCTGACAGAGCGCTGTGCTGTAATCAGCTCAGCCGGCACGCGCTCTGGCCGATAAACACTGTATTCTCCCCTTAGTGGCAGATACATAATCTTTAACACGGACAGGGCTGCTTTGGCTATTTACCACCGTTTGGGCTGCAGGAACACCCCTAGTGGCACTGGACGACAGACAAGCAAAGGCCCAGGGGCCTTGATGGACCCACAGACCCTCTCTAAGATGGGAATCAGTGTCTCGGGGGTGGGGTGGGGGACAAAAGGCGCTTGAGATGGCAAACCACACGGTGAGGCTGCCTTGGGGGTGCAGACCATGGCCCCTTCCCCCCCATGCTGGTCACAGGAAGAGCACGGCCTGCAGAGACCACGTGAGATGCAAGAGGCTCTGGGCCACAAGGCCCAGCGCTTCCTCTCCCACCTGGTGACTGGGACAAGACCCCTTTCCTTTCTGTGACGCAGAGAAGCAACAGAGTGATTTGAACTCATATTTATAGGGTACTGAAGAAGTGTCAGACATACACTAGGTGGGGGCACTTGCTGGGAGCCATGACTTAACAAAGATGTTAAGTGTAGACACACACTGAAAGGAGGCTGAGTGCCTTGACCAGAAAGGGTCATGCTTAGTCTGCTAGCTGGTGCAGCCTCCTCCTTCTTACTCATAGGGGCCCCCAGGCTGCCAGTGCCACTCATTTCTAAGAGTAAAAATATGTACCTTAAGGCTCTGGCCTTCTTTCCCTGGACAACTGCTTCCCAGGGTTTTTTTTTTTTTTTTTTTAAATTACATTTCAGGAGAGCTCGTGCATCTAAGTTGTCAGTGGATCCCCCTTGCATTTATTCAGCATTTACTGAGCAACTGCCATGTTTGAATTTTTAGAAGTTAGTGGGTTTGTGGGCAGACAAATAGATATAATCCAGGTCTCCTGCAGCACAGAGGGGAAGGGCGCAAAGATCCTCAGATGGCACCTCCGGGCACAGCCCAGCTTATCCCTGGATATAGGGAAAAAGAGCCCAGAGCGTGGGATCTTAAAGCAGCTTAGTCTCAGCTCCATCGCTGACTAGCTCTTAAGTTTCATGTTCTTTATTTGTAAAATGATGACATCTGTTTGAGAAGATATAAGTCTTTGAAAGGATCTATCAGGGAGTTCAGCATATTGCTGCTGATGAACACAGGACATAAACAGATCCCCACAGAAAACAAACAGGCCACGTAAGATGACACGTGTGTTTTGAATGACACAATGTTTTTCCAATGTGAAGTGGTGTTTCATCTTATTATTTATTATTGACCCTAATCTCATTTGTTCACTAACCTCAATAAATGAAAGGCTTTTAGATTTTTTTTTTTAACCAAGAAACTGGGGAGTTGAAAAATCATGAAGAGTCCCAATGAGGAAAGATGAAGCCCAAACGGAGTGCCCTGTTACCACAACCACCCATCCCAGGGGTTCCTACTCAGCCCTTGTTTCAAATGCTCCATGACACTGTCTCAGGAAACACGCACGGTGGACCATGAACCACATCTGGGTTCGGAAGAGCAATGGAGAAAGCGACTCTGGCTCCTCTTCGAGTAACTGAAGGTGACACAGAGGTCTACGGCCAGGGCTTTCCAATACGATCCTCAAGAGAATGAACAGGAGAAAGCCCTGGAAGTTGGCCAACTTGACCTGCTCAGTTGTAACTTTGAGAAAGAAGAAAGAAAGGAAGGAAGGAAGGAAGGAGAGAAAATAATATCCATCCATTGAACTTTGGGACTTCTGAAAGTCTGACACTGGCTAATTACTAACACGTCCCAGTGCAGAGATTGCATCGTCTTTATCACGCCTAAAATGGCAAAGTGATGAGGAGTAACTACCTGTGATTGTACATCACCACCCAGAAGTTGTCCAGGGGGATTAACAAAGGCAATCACAGCCATACACAAACACGCATGTGTGTGACCAAAAAGAATTTGTATATCTTTACTGAGAACAAATACTCTCCAACCCAGACACAGAACAGGACTGACTCTTCTGACAACCGAAGAGCAGCCCAGGCGCTACTCACCGACAAGCCACCATTAAAGGCATCAGCAGTACAAAAGCCTCTGCCTGGGACCTACCTGACTCTCAGGTGCCTGAGGATTCATGGTCCATTTCATGAGGCTGAAAGCCATCACCTCCACCCACGTCCCCCTGGGCTCTGCAGCATTCCCTTGGGCTAAGCCCTAAAACCCAAGCCAATGGCTCATTCTAAGAGGAAGCAGCTGATCTTATCCGTGGGAATGTAGAAGCATGTTCTCAACCCTGGCCATTTCCAGAAGAATTCCTTTTATCGGTCAAACAAAACTCATTATCATCAGTCAAGTGGGTTCCTGAAACACACTATGTCAACTTGTCCTTACTAGTTCCCACACTCTCCTAAATCGTTAAGGCAATTGAGGAATAACATGAAACTCACTGTTCTGCGGCCTGTAAGCAGGTGCATAGTGACAGACCCAAGAGAGTGAGGCAACTCTGTCAAGTCCATGCTGGTTCATCAGTAGGGACTTGGATAAAAATAAGTGAGTTGATATGAATGACTGAATAAAAGAAGTAGGTAATGACCTTGTTTAGACATGAGGCTCATACATAAGTTTCTTCTAGTTACCTGAAAGAGTCAACACAGATACGCCTGGACCTGTCCACACTGTGTTTATTCCCTGTTAGGAATTTGAGAGTGGTAGAAGAATGGAGACAATTTTTTAAATAATCTTTCTGCTACTTTGGCAAAGAGAAAAGACACTCATATGCATTTCCCTCTGGGTCTGCCATAGAGCTGGGGCTTCTGTAAGTAGCTACACAGAAAAATCAGGATGTTCAGTGCTGCATCACTGAATCCTGTCTCCTTTTACAGAGGACAAAACAAAGGTTCAGCACCATTGGGTAATTTGCCCATGGCCACTCACCTGGTCAGTGAGAAATCCCAAACAAGGTCCCCTGAGTACCTTTCTCCCTTCCCACCTAAGATGAACAAGGGAACGTCCAACCTGTTCTTCCCACTATTCATTCTAAGACGCAAGAGGTTCAGTGGAGACTTCTCACCAATTTCCAATAACGCAAGTATTTTTTTTTTTACTAGTTTCTATTTAATAATAAAAAGTCTGTATATTTACAGCCTCTGTCTTTCTCAGGTAGATGATGCAATAGTAATGGACAGATCCTACATACAGATTTAATGTTAGTGAAGTAATTTTGGATCTGGCATGACAATGCTATGCTATGACTAAGGGAAGAAATGAATGAGAGTCAGGATTTAAAATAATTTGCAGTAAAAATTAAATTTAAGGATGGTATCAGTAGGAATTTTGGACAGATAGGATGGAATAAAGGCAACTGGAAATATGGTGATGTTGGAAGGACAATCAAGCATCACTGTGGCCCAACCGTCCTCTCGGAGTGGACGGCGATCACAGAAGCCAGGCATCCAGAAGAGAAAGCTCTTGAAATGCAGCCAAGAACTGCAGAAACTTCCCAAGTAAAGTGAGATGTTTCTAAATGGCTCAGGAGTGTCTTATAAAAAAATAAAATTGTGGAGTTCCCATTGTGGCTCAGTGGTTAACGAATCCAACTAGGAACCATGAGGTTGCAGGTTCAATCCCTGGTCTTGATCAGTGGGTTAAGGATCTGGCGTTGCCGTGAGCTGTGGTGTAGGTCACAGACGCGGCTCGGATCCTGTGTTGCTGTGGCTCTGGCACAGGCTGGCAGCTACAGCTCCGATTAGACCCCTAGCCTGGGAACCTCTATTTGCCATGGGTGCAGCCCTTTTAGAAAGGAACAAAAATAATAGTAATAATAATAATAAAGAAATATAGAAGGCTGGAGTATTTGTTGGGAGTCCAGAAAATAAACCCTGGGATGGATAGGCAGTGTACTCAGGCTCGAGTAACAGTTTTCGGAAGTTTTCACTTATCCCCTCCATTTGGAGATGAGCATCCAGAAAAGAAAATGCAAATGTAGCAAAACAATGAACATTTCTGAATCCTAGGGTTATAAAGACAGGCACCAGGGTCCCTACTCTTCTCCTGGGCCATGGTTGTATGTTTTGCTGCTATGAAACCGGAAGGAGAAAATTTCGTTCTCTCTGTGCAAAGGGGGACAGAATCTCTAAGTTGTCTCCTGATCGGAATGTGTCCTGTTTCACAACCAAGGAGGGGGGTTCTATAAGCAACAGTGAAGGCCCCCTGAGCTTCTGGAATGTTGCTGAGGAGGCATAATTTTTACCAAGTGTGAAACACGGCCAATCAAGGGACAGGACTCTTCCACTACACGCACAAGCCACATGCCCCGTCTGCAGTTTGACTTCTCAGCACTTTCTCAGTCCTTCAGGAGCCAAGTTAGGCATGTGGTTTCTGTTGAGTTCGGAACACACGTCTCTGTTGGTTTTCTTGCTGCTTTTCTTAGCAACTGCCCCCTTCCCACACAAGTGAATGCAAAATGATTAAACCCAACCAATTTCGCTTGCATTTAAAACCTAGCATGTACCCTGAAGTGTGTGCATATTAAGGGAGAGAGTGCGGACATGGAAAACCTGAGGCTCTGTACTTGCAGTTGGCAGTGACCTAGCAGGCTGTGCTGGGTACTGGTGAACGGGCCACGGGACCAAGTGACTTTTCCAGGTGTCACTCCTATCACTAAGAGCCCAGAGAGAGGAAACTGCCATCAGGAGTCACATTAGAAGCTTCATGAGGAAGACGAGAACCATTCATACCTCTGAAGCAATTGTGTATGTGTGTATTGCATGCATGGATACACCAGCGCCTAAAAACACAAGCATGTGGGGTGGACGTACGCACACATCTCTATAGCTTTCAAGTCTTTTTCTTGAGCTGTTAATTTTTTTTTTTTTTTTTTTTTTTTTTTTTTTTGTCTTTCTAGGGCCACGCCTGCAGCATATGGAGGTTCCCTTAGCCTGGGAACCAATAGGGGTCAAACTGGAGATGCAGCTGCCAGCCTACTCCACAGCTACGGCAACACCAGATCCAAGCCTAGCTCACAGTAATGCCGGGTCCTTAACCCACTGAGCAGGGCCAGGGATTGAACCTGTGACCTCATGGTTCCTAGTCAGATTTGTTTCCGCTGAGCCATGATGGGAACTCCCAGCTGTTAAAATTTTTAAAGCATTAAACAGGAGGAAGGCAAATGCTTCTCTCTGACATTTGTTATAAGGCAGTAGCTCTCAAAACGAGTGGTACGAAAATTTTCTAGGAAGTTTCTAAAACAATACGGATGCTGCGGCCCTACCCCAGATGTTCTGAATCAGACCCTCTCTCCTGTGATGGGTGTCTGGGAACGACAGTATTTGGCACATGGGATGAGGGCTGTGCAATCCACTCCATCACCGTCTGACCCTCCAGGACAGCAGGCTTGCTCTTGGCTCCAGGTTGTGCCTGAAGGAAAAGCTTGATGTTTGGGATAAGGAATTTAAACATCATGGTTCCGGGACTCTTCCAAACCTCACAGCACTTCCATTCAGCCTGTGTCAGGAAGAAGCGCCCTAGGGGATGAAAGCTGAGCCTTGGGTTCCAGTGGGGGAAAAAAAATTACACCTCTTATCCTTTGGCAGGTTTTCTGGCCGATTCTGAGCTTTCGGAAGAGAAGGATAGCTTCCTCCTCTCCCAAGTGAGGCTCTTACTTGGCTCCAAGGAAAACGAATGAAAGTTAACACATAGTGAACACTGACTACAGACCAGGCACGGAGTCAATTTAATTGTTTCAGAACTGTTGGGGGGGGCTGTTGTTACCCCCGTTTCTCAGATATGAGGACTGAGGCTTCTCCACGGCTCTAGAGGAGTAAAAGATTGCCCGAGCTGGACCTGGAGGCCCGGAGGCCCAGGTGCTTGACCGGTGGGCCCGACGCCTTCCAACAAACTCCATCACATGGTCCACAAGTTACACAGGAAGTGAGTAAATGGAAAAAGAATGACTTTTAACCTTGATTTCATAACCAAACAGGGGGTGTCTCTTAGCACAATGCGTGGCTGCCAGTGGTAGAGAAAGAGAGCAAACTAGAAAGTACAGGCCAGATATGTGGAACTACGCCTGCTGCCTCTTTGTTCTCATGCTATCGGTTCACTCTGAGGGGGGATCGGAATAGCTGCTTACTTTGGGTGATTAAGGTGCTAAGTGCTGCCTCTTTTCTTTGCACCAACTGCAATGAAGAACGATCCTAAATCTCAGATGCAGTGTGCCCAGCCTTCTCTAACCCCCCACCCAATTTCTGCTCTTCACAAAAGTCCTCCAGGTCCCCTGACATGAATGGGAAATATATTCACGTGGCTGGGAGGGGAGGCCAAGAGATGCTGTGCTCAGGGTCTCATCAAAGCCTTTTCCATGTATAAGATGGAATCCTGCATTTATGGAGAGCGCTTCTCTTCTAGCCCCTTTCCCAGTCACTTCCACATTAATTAGTAAGGGTATCATTTTATAAATTGCCGCTTCAGATCAGAGGAAAGCAGAGTTTATCTTAATTCAGTCAGCTGTGTGAAATACAGTACCCTAATTTTAGACCGCCAGCTCTGCAGATCCCTACGGAGAAAGAGAATGACAGGTCTTCCGGAGAGAAATCCCAGTGGGTCCCCTACGAGTCTCACTCTTGCCTCCGACAGCATCCCTGGTGGGGCTGCTGAAGGGATCCCAGGACACTGAGTGGCATCTTTGCCACCATTAGCAATTCAGATTTGAATGCGAGTCCTCCAAGCAGCACATGAAAGCAGCCTCAGTTGGCTCTGGGGCTCTGAGGGGGGCCCAGGCAAGAGGCCCTGGCACAGAGGAGGCTGACAGGGGCCCAGGCTTGGGCACCGAGCGGAAAGTCTGGGAGGATGGTGTGAAAGTCGGTGATAAACACCAGACACTCCCAGTCCAAGGGGGAAGCCTGACTGTCTTAACTCTAACTGGGCCAGGCAGGCACCACGACAATCACAGAGTCCTTATGACTCTTCTGGAGCCCTCTGGGGGAAAGCTGGGTGGCAGGGCAGCTCCGGGTGAAGAAGACCTACAGGGCCACCACAGCTCAAGGGCAAGGCGACTGGGCAGTTGAGGCAGGAGGGGCACGCCTGTCGGATGGACGCCCCCGATGGCCCTCTGTGCCCCATTGTCGCCCCTCCTGTGGACGTGCCTACAGACATCGCCTCATTCTCCTTCCTTGTCCCGAAATCACCCCAAACTCAGAGCAGAGGGTGCTGGCTCTGTTCTCACTGCCCACTCTTCTGGGTAAATACTTGGCTGCTTCCCACACTGGGAGATGGAAACCCAGCGGCAAAGACTCGGGGATTCAGGGCCCACCGCAAACGACAAGCAGGGGTGCTCTACGGATGCAGGAGGAAACGCCTTGGCCTTCAGACCGCACACAGGCAGTGCTGATAATTCTAGAGGTTCCCAGTTAGGTGGCCCTCTAGACAAGGGAGCTAGACACCCTCGGAGAGTCTGCAGCAACTGGCCTGGGACAGGGTCTGGGACTTGGGAGCTCCCAGGGGACTTCCGAAGCACCGTCTAGGTTGAGATGGCTGATCAAGACACCCACATGAACCTAAAACTGGACGTCTTGTCCTTGCCACCTTCTGCTGCTGCTAGAGACTGTGACACTTCTGAACTCACACCGCCTTTCAAGAAAGAATGTCTACTGGGCTGGGAAACCCCAAGGAAGCCTCAGCCCCTTGGAGAAGGGCCACCCACCTGGCCAGTGAGAGGGACCATCATCTGTAAAAGATCTCCTGGAGCAGCCAGGAGTGCCAGCCCCTCCCTGGGTGCTCGGGATGCCCGACAGAACGAGATAAGGGCTGCCACGTGGGATGTGGCCTGGATGGCCTCGGGGGCCAGCGGGCTCGCCAGATCACCGAAGCCCTACCGCTGCCCGGGCGCCCAGGCACCGGCTACACACTGGCTGCCGGAGACACCATGGGCCTGACTTCCAAGGAGCTAGGACTCCCCGGGGACTGGAGGAACGAAGCTCCCACTTGTCAGTTAAACAAAAGAAGAATCCAAAGCCCCCTTTCCAGTGTGTACTTTCACTGTCATCCAACAGCCCATTACCATGTCACAGCACAGCGCACCCTTCCATAGGTCACTTTGTTTAAAGTGACATGGATAATGCACATGTCAGCAAGCTGACAGTCCTAGCCGTCCTTCAGAGATAAAAACCTCAAGGCGAGAGCCTGTTCTTATCTGGGGGACATGCATTGGTCTATCATCCAAGGCGGGCAGAACATGATTTCTCCAGAGAGCACTTTTTTCATTTCCTGATTTTAAGGAAATCAAATAAGCACCATTTGTCTTCATCTGAATATGCTTGACCTGCTCAAATGATGATGTCTCGCATTTTATAACGGGCTACATATGCTGAATTCAAATTAACGACAGCACAGAACAAGAGCCTTTAGATCTCTCTTGGAGGCTGGCGGCAGAGAAGCAGGGAAAATTCTGGGCTCGACGCAGAGAGCCCACCGAATACCAACCGCAGGATTCTGAGTAAAATCCGTGAGCATGTAGGAGGCGAGAGTCAGGGACCAGGGCTCAGGGAAGCCAGCTCTGCCGAAACTGGGGAAGGGAGGATTAGTCCCTTCCTTAGGATGCTCAGCAGTACAGAAACCATGATATTCAGGGAACTGTTCAAAACATATAGAGTGGGAATAAAATTGCAAAGAAATCTGGTTGGTGGTTGGGACAGCTGGAAGGAAAGAGCAAACAGACAATCCCTTAGCCTCAGGCAGCAGAGCGTGCACGTTACCAGGTTGTGATCCGATCTTCTGGAAGCTCAGAAACTGAGCTCCTTTTCTTGATCCGCGTCGAACTGGATACACCGAGGCTGGTGGCCATCAGCCTCGAAACAGGGCATGTGCCTGCTGGAAGAACCGCCCTCCCACCTGACCAGCCCCTGGACGAGAAGGGGGCGGTTCCCACTGATATGCCCCGCCCCCTCTCCCCCTGAAGACACGCCCAGGAACATTCCGTTGACATTTCTATCAAGAAGGCTGATATATACAGAAAAGCAGGAACAAGCAAACGGGTCAGGAAAAAGAACGAGGGAGTGACATCATAAATGCACACTAGCAGGCTGAATGTTCCAACCCAGGATTAAATAAGAAAAGTCAGATGGCTATTAAAATAATTTCCTCTTTTAAAACCTTCTATAAAGTGCAAACTTAGTGTCACATATACCCAGTATTAAAGGGCTTCTTTTTGAAAAGTGGGCCTCACAAATTAAGTGTGTTCTTTCTTATTACTGGAGACATCACTGTGTAAATAAAGCCCTTCTTTGCAGACAGGAGGTGCTGTTAACACGAAGCTGGCCCCCCCACCCCCTGCGGCTGTGCGAGGGAGACCCCGGGCTTCACGCTGTTTATGTACTGCGCCCACAGTGCGGGGACGAGGGGGGGCTTACCTTCTCTTCTTGGTCACTGTCGCTGTCACACTGAAAAGGAAGACGAGAGAATAAGTATTAGTACAGAAATAAGAGTATAGTTTTGCTATTGCTACAGAAAAAAAAAAAAGACAAATAAAGGAAATCAGAAAACGTAGTCAGAGCTGGGACATTTCTTCAGCTCAAGGGCTGTAAACAGAAACAGGAGCAAAATGCCAAGAAGTTGCATGTTGAATTCATCTGAGGCCGGTGCTCTGTGGCTGGTCTGGGGTCTGCTGATCAGCTCATGAGTGTCCCTCCCTGCACAGCGGAGGGGATGTCCCTGGAGGGGACAACCTGGCCCTTGGGCTTGAGGTGAATCACCATCATTCAGTGGGACTCAGGGCAAAATCGGTTTCTTCACAGAGACGTGCTACCTTCAACTAATGTAATGGCTCTGGCTTTCCTGGTGCTTTTCTAGAGGCAAAGAGGGAAACCTCTGGGCACTGCCACCTCTCATCTGGACTTTGGAGGCAATGGAACGCGATGGGCAAGGCTCACCACTGTGATCGCCCAGAGGAGAGAGGGAATAGTCTCTATTAAAAACATGCCTGGAGTTCCCATCATGGCGCAGTGATTAACGAATCCGACTAAGAACCATGAGGTTGCGGGTTCGGTCCCTGCCCTTGCTCAGTGGGTTAAGCGTTGCCGTGAGCTGTGGTGTAGGCCAGTGGCTACAGCTCCGATTCGACCCCTAGCCTGGGAACCTCCATATGCCGCAGGAGCGGCCCCAAGAAATAGCAAAAAGACAAAAAATAAAATAAAATAAAATAAAATAAAAAATAAAAACATGCCAAGGACCAGAGGTCAGGGTAACAAATCAACAATATGGAGGAAAAATAAGAAAAATAATGAAAAAAAAAAAAAAAGGTTTAGGGCCCTATCTAAAAGGTGTCCCAAACTGCAACTGTTGAGTTGGTTTCAGAAGAACAGAGAATGTCAGTTAAAACTTTGGATTCTTCATTAGAAGTAGAGGGGAAAAAAAGAACACAAATTTTATTAAAAACCAAGAGTGTTTTGTTATCCAGTATTGGATTTTAAAATAAAGGATGTGTTCTGTTAGAATAAATATTCAGCAGAAAAACAGATCCATTCATGGGCTCAAGAGACCTTGAGAAGCACTGTTAAGCTGGTCAGATATTCAGCCAAGACATGGGACTAGCCCAACGGCAGCTTTCAGTTTGGCGGTAGAGTCACCAGAACACCTGCACCAAGCAGGGGTGTGGCCTGACCAGAGCTATACCTAGTCCGTGAAGATGACCCTTCCCTGGGTACAGCTGGGATGGTGTGCTGTGGGGAAAGGCCTGGGTTGTGGGGAGATCAGGCTGCCACCCCTTACACGGTCTAAACCAGCCTGGTAAGTAGCTGGAGAAAGAGAAGAGCAGATGGCAGAGCAATTCTGAAGGTGGAACCCACAGGACTTGAGAGCACAGGAGTGTGGGCAGCGAGCACCAGGGGTGAGTCTAGGATGGTGCCAGGGTTTTTTAGTGTGGCCACCTGGATGCTAGGAACAGAAACAGGAAATAAGTGTGCTTACGGAGCAGCCCCGGCTGGCTGCACACCCACGGCCATTCCATAGCCTCCTTCTCTAGTTTTTACCGTCTCCTGACACTTTGAGATTAAAAAAGCCAGATATTCTCTCCTTCCCAACTTTCCCTGTGGCTAAGTGTGGCCCTGAGACCCATTTGTGGTTGGAAAATTTTTTGGAGGAAATGTCTGAAGGTTCTGGAAAGCCTTTTTCTCCTCAAAACAAGGGGAAAAAAAGCAGGAAGTAGCTGCTTCTCGTCTTTGAGTATCACCGCATGAGGATGTGATGTCCGGATCTGCGGCAGCCATCTTGCAAAAACGAGGCCAAAAGCTGGCGTACAAAACCAAAGGAAGAAAAAGCCTGGCACCACTGAGCCACATCAGCCAACCCCAGAGCTGCCTGCCTCTGGCCTTGTGGGTTCAGATGACAATGAGTTTCCATCACTGTGACTGTTTACACAACCACTAGAGAGCTTTAATTGAAAGGAACAAAACCTTCATCCCAATGGACATCTTGCTATATTAGGACTCAGTCTGGAGACTGCTTCTCTCCAGCCTAAGCTGTGTGTACAACGAACATTTAGAACTCATGTTGCAACCTTAGGGCCTCGAGGGTGAACACATTTCCCCCTCTTCTCGCTGGCTCCTGGGGCCACAGGGCTATCAGAGTTATTGTGACGGTGTTGAACCAGGTACAACTGCACTGTTGTTCAACCAAGCTTTCAACCTCAGACTGCTGCATTTACTTTCTTCTGTCTGATGCGCGACTGCTCGACCGCAGTAAGTTGAACCCGCTAAGAAAAAAGGGGCGCGATGAAGACCATGAAGGCCTCCAACAAGAGACGGAGGACGGAAAACAGTGCTCCTGGCGGTGCTGTCTCCTCTGCCTTTAATTAAGCCCTCCTCGAGGTTCTAAGTTCCGGGCACACTCCGAAGACTGACAAAGCAGGATCCGGGAGGGGTACGGAAGAGAAAAGGGGCTCCTGCCAGGCAGGCTCATTTCCCCAGATGTTCACAGTCTGCCTTGTGAGGTCATGAGTGCCAGCTGAAGGCCGGGACAGGGCATGTGCCCACACCCCCAAGGACGGGTATGCAGCGGGCAGGAGGAGTGGGGCGGCTGGGAAAGAAGCACCCTGGTCCACGCCCCTCCCCTCCCCCCCAACAGCAGTACATCCTGGGAGCGGTTATTTCTATCAAAGTGTTAAGCTTCCCGCTTTCCAACAGTCCAGTTCTAATTTCAAGGTCCACTTAATTCTGCATCAAGTAATTACTGATATACCCAGAAGCACCTTGTCTCCAGAGTTAAGCATATGGTGAAGAACTGAGACCTACTGGTATCCATTATGGAAGCGGCACGGATGCCAAGCCGATTAAAAATGCTCAGGCTCCCCGCACAACATGCCGGGTGAGTGACAGCCCCTCGACAAGGCCAGTCGCAGAGGCTGCCAAAACAGTCTGTGCTGCACCAGGGCCCACATGGTGCGCTGAGAAAACAGTTCCATTTCTGGTATTAAATTCCCATACTGACCCGAGGACTTTGCCGTGAGCTCAGCAGGAGCGCACCATCCAATTTACAGCTCCGCTCTCTGGAGCCTCGAGTGCCAGCCCCTGGCAGAGACGAATGATGGTCAACCCCTCCAGCTCATAAATTATGCAAAGGCAATAAATGCACTCAGCAAACAGCGCCGCACGTTTGCCTAGCCTGGCTCCTAACACACTCTGTAAAAAGCCAGAAGCTCGACACATACAAGAGGTCTATTCCACTCATAAAGGGGGTTTGTTGACAACCCGAGACGGAAAGCGGGCCGCAGTCCTAAGGAGTCTTTCTGCTTCGCTGGCAGCGGTTTATGGGCCCGCTTTATGAAAAAGGGAGGCTGTTTTATAGAGTCGGTGTGGGTAGAACTCATGGTGTCAAATTCGCATTTAATACACTGCACGGCTTTCACACCCGGAGTTCAACGCGTGGCGGATTTCTGGCCAAATGATTCTTGGTCTTGGAAGGTTAAAAGAAGACGCGTCTGCTGCCCACTCCCTAGATACCCACTCCGATTTATGAGAGTTCACAGCGAGCCACCTCCTGAGTCAGGTTTATGTCCTGCACGAGGCTGGGAAGTGGAGAAGACACGTCAAGTGCAGAAACGGGGTCCCAGCTGACTCGACCACTTGAAGCATTTTGACATCAGGGCCCTGGACTCCTTCATTAGCAAACAGGTCGCACGCTAACAACCCGCTTGAGGTGACAGAGAACTCTCCGTGCCTAGATTTCCAAGCCCTCTGTGAACAGCTCAAAACATCTCCCTCCATTTTAAAAGCCAGAAGGGAAACGGCTCAGGAGCCCCGACCCCCCAGACAGGGAAGACCCCTCGGTCGCTCAGCCTTCAGCCAAAGACATGACCCCCACCCAGCAGAGACGAAAGACGAGAAGAGGAGGCAGGCGATCCAAGCCGAGGGTCCCGACTGCAGAGCTAGGAAGAGACTGGTTCCTAACCTGAGTTCCTCAGATCTTTCCAACCCGTCACCACCCAACGTCCTCATCACCTGCTTTTCGCTCTAGTTTCCCAAATCTGAACCGAACCTTTGGCGGCACGTCTTCCTTTCCCCGACAGGCCCTACCTCTTAAACTCGGCAAATAACTAACCAACCCTCCCACCCAATATTTCCTCCTTTTGAAATTAATACAGGCGTTCCCATTGTGGCTCAGGGGTTAACGACTCTGACTGGCAACCATGAGGACATGGGTTTGATCCCTGGCCTTGCTCAGTGGGTTAAGGATCTGGTGCTGAATGCTGTGAGCTGTGGTGTAGGTCACAGCCGTGGCCCAGACCCCGGGTTGCTGTGGCTGTGATGTAGGCCAGCAGCTACGGCTCTGATTGGACCCCTCGCCTGGGAACCTCCAGATGCTGTGGGGGTGGCCCTGAAAAAGACAAAAGACAAAAAAAAGTTAGTACATATTTATTAAACACCTTTTTTAAAAATTGCCCATAAGCCCACCACCCACACGTAAACACTGCTAACGCATTTGTTCAATTCTTTCTAATCTTTCCTCTGTTCTCCGCATCTTTCACTCGCAGATGTTTAAGAAATGAAAATGAAGTCCTACTGTTTGGTAAGCTGCTTTGTTTTCACATAATATGTCAAATAGTTTAGTTTAATGCATAAAATTTGCCAGTAACATCAGATTTTTTAAAAGGCTGCACTGTAGGCTGCTGTATGGATTGTAAATAATCTAATTTAAAAAAAAAATCCCCTAATGCTGGAGATGTGGAACGCTCCCACTGAACGTGCTAGAATCACTCCCTTGTACATATTCACCAATGTTGCTCTTGCCTGGTATCTGTCCATGGCCCTTCCTTTTCTGCATATTCTTTAATATCACCCTCTCCCAAGAGGTGCACGTGCAGGTCGATCGTTTCTCTATGATTTCCATGGGAGTCCTTAGACACTCCCCCAGGTTCCATCTGCCATGTATATGTTGAGACTCAAAAAAAAAAAAAAAACCCCTCTACGCCTACCACTGGCCAGCTGTGTGACTTTGGGAAAGTGACTTAAACTCTCCGAGTCGCAGTTTCCTTATCTGTAAATAAGTTTACATTCCGTCTCAGTTCCTATGATCTGCAGGTAATGACAGTATTTCCTGCCTAAGAAGGGGAGGATAAAATGAGTTAATGCATGGAAACAACTGCCACATAGTACCAAGTGGAGCCAGTGACGGTCAACTATTATTAAGCGATGTTTTTGTTTGCTAGGCCCCCCTTCCTGAAGCTCTATGAACACTGCAGGCTCAAGTATCCCTCTAAACCCAGGCGCCCCACCTTCTGCTCACCCCACACCTGCCCCTCTCCCATGCTGCTCTTGCTAAGGGCCTCACCGTGCAGCTGTTAACGGCCCGAGCAAAGACTCCTGTCATCATCCTCGACTCCACTCTTGAGCGGATCTCTTCCTCTCACCCTGCACTATCGATTCTTCTTTCTTTCTTCCTCTCTTTCTCTCTCTCTCTCTTTTTTTTTTTTTTTTTTTTTTTTGTCTTTTTAGGGCCGCACCTGAGGCCAATGGAGGTTCCCAGGCGAGGGGTCAAATCGGAGCTGTAGCTGCTGGTCTACACCACAGCCACAGCAACGTGGGATCCGAGCTGTGTCTGTGACCTACACCACAGCTCAGGTCAACACTGGATCCTTAACCCCACTGAGCAAGGTCAGGGATCGAACCTGCATCCTCAGGGATGCTCGTCAGATTCGTTTCGGCTGAGCCATGATGGGAACTCCCCGATGCTACTTTCTAAATTCTCTCCATCTTCAGGGCCGTGGCCGCTGCTTTAGTTCAGGCTGTTATGTTATCACTACAAGAGGCAAATGACTGCTTTTCAGGGCCCATGGTCTCTTTCTATTCTAATCCATGACCTTACTGACCAGAGAGGATTTTCTAAATTTCAATGGGATCGGGACACTTCCCACGGCCTAGAGGGCTATGAAAACTCCTTACGTACGTAGTTCCCCACTCTGCCGCTGCCCACTTCCAGCTGCCCCTTCAACACACAGGGCTTCTCAGCCTTTCTGTGGAGAAGGGCCATTCGGTTTTGCTTTGCTTTCTTTTCTTTACTTTTCAATATGTTGTAGACCAAAGTGAAATATAATAAAAACTACATTGCTAGAAACATGAAAAAGGAAAGACATATAAAAATAGGATGTTATTAGACTTACAAAATATAAAATTATTCTACTGAATTGCTGTCAAAGTTCCCACATGCTTACTCTCAATTGCTCTCCTAATAACCGCTCCCAGACTGGCCTTGGTCCGCGCCCACACTTTGAGTGGTACTGTCCTCACACAGTCCTTGCTTGAGCCACACCCCAGCACGCTCCGTCACAGCCTTGGGCCCACCCATCTCTGCATTTTTAAAAATATTTTATTTTATTTTTTTTAATTTTGCCTTTTCTAGAGCCGCTCCTGCAGCATATGGAGGTGCCCAGGCTAGGGGTCGAATCGGAGCTGTAGCTGCTGGCCTGCGCCAGAGCCACAGCCACGCCAGATCCGAGCCGCATCTGCAACCTACACCACAGCTCACAGCAACACTGGATCCTTAACCCACTGGGCAAGGCTAGGGATCGAATCTGCAACCTCATGGTTCCTGGTCGGATTCGTCAACCACTGAGCCACAACGGGAACTCCCCATCTCTGCATTTAACGATGTCCTCTGCTTGGAATTCTATTCCAAGTTTCTAGCTAAAAATGTACAATTCATCTTTAAAAATAGAGTTTCCTCGGAGGCTTCCAATATTCTTCCTAGAATTAAGAATTCTTAGAAGTCCCACATTCTTTGAATGAACCGCTTCTGTCTCCACGCCTTACAAAACTCTGTTGTCACTGCTGGTCTTGACTGTCCTCCCTGCTAGCACATGGACTCAGTGTAGGTAAGCCTTGTTCATCTTTCTCCAGGCCTCGAGCTACAGCAGATGCTCCATCATATTGATAAATCCATCTCACTCACCTTTAGGATTCCTGATTTCATGCAGCATGAGCAAACTATGATTTAAAAGACAAGCAACTCCAGAGAAAGAAGGCACAGGAAACACTGACCCAGACGCTTCATACAAGGGGATGTGAGTTTGAACCCTCCGGGCAGGGTTAAGATTATTAGCAGAGACAAGAGAGTTGGGCCCCAGAAGAAACTATGCTCCATTAAAAGGCCCCGACAAGACAGGATCATGCTTTTATTGCCCTTCCTCAAAAGCAAACACTTCTCCTCTCCATGTGGGCATCTCAAGAGCTGTGTTTTAAGACTCTGATCCAAATTGAAGTGAGTCCAGGTCTGCGACACCTCTTTGCCTCATTCGGAGTGAAGGAGCAAGATGGAATTCCAGGGACCTCGTGACGGAATGCATTCCTAAGCAGAAAGTGGCAATCATTGAATATATCACACACAATGACACCGAGGAGGGCACCGCTCTCTATTCTGCTCAATGGACCTTGCGCGAACAGTTATTTCGTATCTCAAATCCATTTATCATGGCCACCAAAGATGTCAGGGCTGAACACCACTGCTGAACAAAGTTATTTGACTCTTCCTTCTGCCGAAAGGAAATGAGAGGAAAATGAGGGAGAACCCCACCTGGTAAACTACAGCCCCTAACATCAAATACAATTTCGCTTTGCCAGTGACAAAACAGATCGATTCCCCTTTGGGGCAGGCGGTTTACCTACGACTGTGAAGACATCTCTCACCTAAAAGCAATTTCAGGAGAAGCCACCTACAGAAAACACGAGACTTATTTTCTCACTTAAAGAAGTGAGGGAAGCCGCAACTGTGATACTAAACACGGGTCCCCCATTCTCTCCTCCCCTGTACCTGCGAAAACAGGCAGCTCTGTGGTGCCACAGACGGCAGTTCTGACACCGTCTGGCTTTCATCCCTCCAAAGCCCTCATCTCACCATGTTTACGCTGCTCTCATACTGGATTGGAAGGGGAGGAGACCCTAGAGCCAAGAGGACTATTTTAATCCGGAAAATGGTTTGAGGGATCTTACTATAAATGATGTCATTGGCTCCTCTCGGCTGCATCTCAACAACGACTAGGTCTGACCAAAGAAGAGAGCTCAGGGGAAAAAAAAGGCAAGTCTCATCAAAGGATGCCCGCGACCAGCGACAGTTGAAAACACAAGAATAAAGCTTCTCAGTCACAAAACGTGCACATTTGAAGATAATAGAGGGTCTATCAGTCTTCGGCTCTGCAGGAGGTAAAATGGAGAGCCCTCTTTTTGAAGCTTCTGCAATCCTGTACTGGTCACCTTATCATTCCTAATATATAGGGAGTTCATGAAGCTGGCATTTCTGCAAGTTCTCAGCTTGAACTGGCCAGAGCTCAAACAGCCAATGGGATCTGGGGGGATGAAGAGAAAAACTCCTTGTTTTCCCTCCAGGGTCTCTCAGATGATCACATATTTTCATTCAATGAATAACTTTCAAGTGTCTCCTGTGTTCCAGGTTCATTCCGACCACTCATCAGAAGTACAAATACACTGCCAGAAACAGAGGCGTCCAACCTGAAGTTCTCCAGCTCACAAATTATTTTTCAATATTTTTTTTCCTGTTTGTCACTTGGAAATCCAGGTTTAGTTCATAAAACAATTTCTATGCTGTAAATTTCCACATAGCTCATTGAACTATTATGGGGTTTTTGGAAGTAGGGGAAGAAGTGGCTATTTCACACATTTTTGGAGGGTTCAGCACTTTTTTTCTCCTTAGAAGAAAGGAAGTCACATTTTGCTAGGTATAAACAGACATAAACCCCAAAGACGAAATGCACTTAAAACCCAGAGCTCACAAGCCTCAGCGACTGCCAAAATGGAAAAATGAGTTTCTTGGCCAAAGGAATACTGACCTTCTAGGGCCGGCGGATTTGTAAACCACCTCTCTGAAGCTTAAGCAACAGATCCTCTGCCTCTCTGTCATTGATTTACTGATTCCAAGTCATCAATAGCATTAATCCGCACCTGCCTGGGGACCTATTACAAATGACTTTGCGGACGGTGTGAAGGAAGAGTTTATTACGAGAGCACAGTGTCATAACCGCGGAGACCGTCTCGGCCGTCCTCTTTGGCAGGATGCTCTCTGTGACCCCCCCAAACGCTGCGGTTTTCCCTCCCGGATCCCAGCTGCTTGTGCCTTTGGGTGGGGCCTCGGCTCCCTAGGTTCACTTGAAGGAAAGCCTGGTTCTCTTCAGAGTCCTGGGCGAGCTCATCAAACCCAGCTTTGCTGATGAGGAAAAAGGAAAAGTATGTTATGGGTTAAAATAATACAAGAGTCGATTTTTTCCGCTGTGTTGTGATCCATAGAAATCACCCTGAGCCTTTTCCCTTTCTTCTCTGCCTGGGAAGCCAATTGCTTTGATTGTAGTGATATGAGCTAGCTGAAATGACTTGCCCTTGCTTGTGAGGCAAATGGAACATGCTAATAGAACTTATCGCATTACCCGATGCAAAAGTGCCATAGCTCATTACTTTAAGATAAAAGGATATCATTGCAGACGGCAAGCAGAATTGACTTTCTGAGGCCCGACTTGATGATGATTTAATCAACTGCTCTCTTTCACTTCTCATCTCTGCGCCTGTCGGTTTCACAGGTGCCGTTAAATGAGACACTCAGAAAGGGAGCGGAGGGAAAGAAATTGCTGTCATTACTTTTCAAGAAAGGAGGTATGCAAATTTTCGACAGAAAGATTGCGTTCATAATGGGCCTGGTAAAATACAAGGATCATGCTTGACAGGTGAGGGCAAGCCATTTGTATGTCCTTAAAGCAGAGCAACCTTCCCCGTTTAGAAATGTGCTCGGTAAGAGCAGCTACAAATGAGAGGCCTGGCGGGGCTTGGGAGCAGCGGGGTGGGACCGCACAGGGTTGGTCCCAGTTCTGGAGAGGGGGAGGGTGCTTAAGGTCTTAAGGCAGCCAAAGCCAGATGAGCAGATAGCAAAGCCTGGCTGCTCTTCAACTGAACCGAAATGCCAACAAGCTCTCAAAGCGACCATCTTGCTCTCTTTCCTCTGTGACTGTGGAGCCAGCTGGCCTGGGTTCACATCCTCGTTCTACCACGTGTGAGCTGTAGGACCTCTGGCAAACAGCCTGCTCTTCAGTGCCTCAGTCTCCTTATCTATCAAATGGGGCTACTGATAGCATCAATCTCAGGAGGCTGTTGAGCGCATTTACTGCATTCATAAAAACATAATAGTAATATATATATAATGTTTATATAACAAACATAAAAGGGGTTAGAACAGTGCCTGCTACATAGTAAGTGTTAAATACATGTTAAAGATCATTCATTATTTAACCAAGACAAAGGGCTTTTTTGTTTGTCTGTTTAAGGGAATGTGCGACGACGGGTACTGGAAATCTGACTCCAGTGTAGACAGAATGCACTTCTCTGCTGACTTCACATATAGAAGCCTTGCTCCCTGGCGGGTGATGAGTTCCTCAGAGTAGCCTGATGTCCCTGGAATCGTCACAGAGCCTGGTGTGGTTTTAAGGCAGAGGCTCAGTGGCGATTTGATGCCTTGTGGACTCCTCCTCCCCCAGCCCCGCCTTCTTTGCATTCCACGCATCCCTGCAATACTTCCTGTGGTGCTCCCGCCCTTGGAGGAAGCTCCTCCTAGAGTCTGTCTTTGGCTGGGAACCTCTAGCTGGGGAGAGGAAGGGTGCAGCCACCGAGCAAGGACAGCCTGGCTCGAATCACCTTCAGGAAGGCAGAATGAATCTGAATAGATGAAATGATCAGGGTAGAAGGAACAGAGGTGTTTTTTCATCCACTTTGCCTTCAATAGGTAATTGTTCTATTTGCTCTGACACTCAAAGTAAAAGCATCTTTCTTAAAGTGCCTGTAACTCCGAGTTCTTTCTCCCTAGGTAATGAAGCTGCTGCAAACCATTCTTCCTTCCAGCCCCTATGGTTTGGGAAGCACTGAATGTAGTTCCTGCTTTCCATGCTAAGTGGCACCTACGAGATTCAATTCCCTGCCAAAGGGACAAAGTCCACTTCTGCCAAAAAAAAAAAAAAAGGGAAGAAAGAGGAGAGTCCACAACAGCAGAGCAGTTCTGAGCCATCCATTTTGGAAAAGCCTGGTTCCTGAAGTACAGCTCACCCCTTGTCTCTGCAGCATGCCTCTTTCCGGGTAGGGGTTCGCCATGGGAACTCTCTCCAAGCACTTTCTCCCTAAAAATGCCAGCCAACAGCTATCCGTCAGTAAAAACGAACATCCCGATCAGAGCCCCAGGAGCAAAGTGTGACAACCCCTCTGCGTCTGAGACCTGAAGTTAAGGCTTCGAATGGCAGAGGCAGTGGTGGAACCCCGGTCTGTCCTCCCAAGTTCATGTCCCCAGCAAGCACGACGCCGCACTTGACTGTCTCTCATGCACTATACAAAGGAGTTCCTTGAAAAATATCTTCCTGGGCAAGAGCTTGGCGGAGGGTAAGCGGAAGCAAGCTGAAACTAAAGAGGCTGTGAGGACCACAGGCATCAGCCATGTTTCCCCGCAGCCCTGGTCAGCCCTCCCTTAAGAGCAGGACCTAGTACAACCTGCTCATTAAATCCCAGGCTGACCTCAGTGCGGATGCTGATCCCTCCTTAGCAGCCATGCAGTCTTGGGAAAGGAACTTAGCACCTTGGAGCCCACTTAGTATTTTTAACCTTTAAAAGAGGATGATGCGGACTCCACAAGATTTTTTTTTTTTTTGTCTTTTGTCTTTCTAGGGCCGCACCCCCGGCATGTGGAGGTTCCCAGGCTAGGGGTTTAATCGGAGCTACAGCTGCTGGCCTACACTGCAGCCACAGCAATGCCAGATCCAAGCCGCGTCTGCGACCCACACCACAGCTCACGGCAATGCCGGATCCTTAACCCACTGAGCAAGGCCAGGGATCAAACCCCCAACCTCATGGCTCCTGGTTGGATTCCACTGCGCCATGAAGGGAACTCCCCAAGATATTTTTTGAGAATAAAAGAATTTCAAGTATGTGAAAGCAGTCAGAGAGGAACACTAACAGTTTTCTTTTTTCCAACTCATTCATGAAAGATATGTTATTATATCACACACAGAAATGAGGTAACTTAATAGCTGTTTATGTTGGGTTGGATTTTTGTATCATTTTACTGCCAGAGGGGAAATCATATTCTGTAAACATTTCTGCTTGGGAGGTGTTTGAAGACTTGATACTAAGCTGCACGAGAAAACAGAAACAATAACCAAAACAAACAAATAAAACCAGAAACTATCGTTCCCTCTCAAAGAGGAGAACAACAGGAATCTTCCTGGTAACTAATGGTTTTATTTCACGATACAACACAGCAAGGAAAGACTTACGACTTCAGTTTTCTAAACATTCTTTTGGTGCTTGGTGCATGGTTTTGGAGGTTAATATAATTTGGACTTACTCTTCAGTCAAATAGTAGTCAGTAACCTTGTGCATAGGGACGAAAGTAAAACACACAGATCTAAGATCTGGAATCTACACCTGCAGGTTATGCAGAGTGCAACAATGACTTATGGGATTTGACACGCTGAAGATAGCCACTCAAATTCAAATTGGCAAAATAAATAAATGGGCAGATACAGAATAAATACCAAAAACATCAAGTGACTATTGGTGCAACTAGGAAGCCAGCCATTTCGGAATTTGTCCAGAGATCCTGACCCATCAGAATTAGCAACTACTTAGCCCTTTGCACAGAGGTTTTTTTTTTTCCCTTTCCTTTTTTTTTTTTTTTTTTTTTTTTTAAATATGCAAGGCATATTCAAGGATGGAACTAACAAAATCCGCCAAAGAGCAACCTTGGGAAGAGATCAAACTTCCTAGAGCATTAACTCTGGTAACTGCAAAGATGGGGACTGGTTGAGAGACTATGACTACAGCGGTTGTCACTCAGCAGACTCAGCAGTCCAGCAGACGACAGCCACCCCTCGGGGACACGTGGACAGGTCCATTCCATCTTCCATTTGTGTGGACTTCTCTGGTCATTGTTTCAGCTGTCAGTTTCTAGTACCTCCAACACTATGTCAGTTTTCCTCAAACATATCTCCGACTTTGGTTGTATCCTACTCTTTGTAAACCTGGCACCTGGTAGGTTCTCAATAAATATGCAAACATCTCAGGGGAAAGTGTCATAGAAAGTGTTTAATGAAGATCAATAAATAAACTGTAGTTGATGGGAGGGATGCTAAGATGTCTGAAGGTGGTAGGTGTCTATGAGAAAGATATGAATATGATTTCGAGGTAAAAGTAAGTCCTAAAAAATAACTGCAAACCCTTGCAAAAATCCGATTGAAAAAAATCAGGAAACTCAAAATCCCGAGATACTTCTTCTTACATTTGATTTACTTCGACACAACAAAAGCAACTGGAATGGAACCTGCGGGAGGGAACAGAGGACGGGTGCTCTCACATGGCCCAAACATAATGCTCACATTACCATTTCTCACCACTAAGATGTTTTGTTTGTTTGTTTTGGTCTTTTTGACTTTGTAGGGCCACACCCACGGCCTTCCGGAGGTTCCCAGGCCAGAGATCTAATCAGAGCTGCAGCCGCCGGCCTACACCACAGCCACAGCAACACAAGATCCCAGCCTCGTCTGTGACCTACACCACAGCTCACAGCAACACCGGATCCTTAACTCCCTGAGCGAGGCCAGGGATCAAACCCTCATCCTCATGGATGCTAGTCGGGTTCGTTAACCACTGAGCCACGACGGGAACTCCAAGATATAGTTACGGTTTTTAAAATGCAAGAAGGTGAGAGGAATGGAAATGTGGTGTTTCCGACAGCCGTCAGGAGGTGGTTCAAGATCTGAAGCCATGGTCGGCTCCCACCCCATGGGACCCAAACGCTGATTCCTTTTCTTCTTCTCTTTATTACACACTTGCGCCCCTCTCGGAATTCATTATTTTCATCACTGAGATTTTAAATTCAATTTTCCCTAACAACAGTCTTTATTTTAGGATGGTTTGAAAACCTCGTCTTCTAGACCATAAACAAGGGAGGGTAAGATTACTATAAATTGTCTACAAGAAAATACAAATTGCCAAGATAAAAACACCCACTGGCCCGCCAGTCTCAAGTTTCCTGTTTTGACATGCTATATGCAGTAATTTGGTATCCACAATCTCTTATTAGAAAATGAATGTGCTATTTTTCTGAATGCTGCAATTACAATAATTGAATTTAAAATGGGGATTGAGTTTCTCTATTTGGAGGAAAAGAATAATTGTGTATTTCTGATTAAAATCAAGGGGACTGAAAAGAGGTTGTACGAATTCCAGCTTCAGTCTCCCTGAGTGACTCCTCCTTGGGCCAGAGAAGAGAAACACCAAAGGCAGCAGAGGAGCGGACCTGCACCCCAGCAGCAGGCAGTGGCTCTGGCCGCATGGGCTTTGTCGCCTGGCCTTCGGTCACAGCACCCCTGTGACAGAGGCAATCAGAAACCACGGCGTGGTTACCTTTTAAACGGCAGCCATGCCGGAGTCCCCCACTGTGGCAAAAACGAAGAGTTCAAACGCAAGGCCAACAAACACCTCTTTGTGTGGAAAATGCCTGTCCCCTTTCAGCCGCACACCGTTTTGGAGGAGTTTTTACTTCTTTGTTTAGAGCCTCTCCTCTGGGAAGGGGACATAGAATGGCAGGAGGCCGGCGCGCGCGGGGAAGGGGGGGACTGACATTATTTTCTAAAGGACTCAGCTCCTTTTGTTTTACCAAAAATCATATAGAAAGCCACCTGTAAGGTTCAGATCTAAGAAAGGAAAAGGGATGAAGACAGAAGGCTCTCTTGCCTCTGCAATGTCTTTTTATTTTACGTTTGACTGGTACCATTCAGTCTTCTGAAACCCCCAGTTTTCAAATGTGAAGGGAAAATTTGGTCTCACGAGTCCTCCTACATGTTCCTTAAAGTACCTGCTTATGCTGTTTTTTTAGTGGCTTTATTGAGATGTACGCTGACATGAAGAAACTGCCCACATGTAAAATGCACTATGTGACATACATGTGAATGTAGCCCTGCAACCATCACTATCCTCAAGAGAGTGAGCACATCCACTGCCCTCAGGGGGCCTTCTGGCCTTTTTTTTTTTTTTTTGGTCTTTTGTCCTTTTTTAGGGCCGTACTCGCGGCATATGGAGGTTCCCACGCCAGGGGTGTAATCGGAGCTGTAGCTGCCGACCTACACCACAGCCACAGCAAGGCCAGATCTGAGCTGCATCTGCGACCTACACCACAGCTCATGGCAGCGCCGGATCCTCAACCCACTGAGCGAGGCCAGGGATCGAACCCGCAACCTCATGGGTCCTAGTCGGATTCGTTTCCGCTGCGCCACAACGGGAACTCTGCCTTGTGCTCCTTTGTTAACCCCCGCCCTTTCCTCATCTGTACCACCTGCCACCACCCCACGACTACTCATCTGCTCTCCGTCACTATAGATTAGTCTGCATATTTTCTAGAGTTTTATATAAATGGGATCATACAGTTTGTACTCTTCTTCCTCTGGTTTCTATCATTCACGGCTTACGCTTTGGATGCCTAATTAAAAGGTGGCCTCCTAGCTCCAACGTGGAAGGCAGCCCTCAGAGGCTGCCTTGGCCAAGGTTTTACTGCCTTCCCGCAGGAATAGGACCGATTACTTGGTCTTACTTTATTCTTGGGCTTTATTATGTACTTCAGTAATCAATAAGCACTTCTATGGCAGAGGGTTTATTTTACCCTATAAATCCAAGGAGGAGAGAAGGATATTAAGACATCAGTATGGATGAGCTCTGCTGCTCTGTAACACCACCAGGAGAACGCGAGCAACAGATTTAAATCTAAGAAGGTTACGGAGCAGTCACAGCTCCTGGCTGGCTGGCAGGGATCGTAAAAGACTCAGGCAAGATCTATAGCAGTGCACTGTGAACCAATGGGACTCTCAGAGCAGAGCCCCAAACTGAACCGGCATGCTGCTCGTCTCCCCGGAAGGAATTACAAGCACTGGCTTGACTGGAATGGGAAGGGCCCCCCTCAAAAATCCAA